>NW_022196905.1:58735867-58772533 GCF_008632895.1 Mastomys coucha | reverse complement strand
ATATATATATATATATATATATATATATATATATATATATATATATATAGCCATATTCTAATCTCTATGAACTTTCCTATGTCTGGTTCTTTATTTTAAATTGTTTTACTGACATTCATAAAAATCTATAGGGTTAATGTAGAGTCTAAATTATGGGTATAAATGTATATGATGTACAAACTAGATTTAACATGATTGGCTTTTGCTTTGGTTTGTTTAAATCAGTTTTCCTCACTGAATATGTATTCTTGACATAGGGAATACAGATTGTGATGAAACTGGCTTTTCTTATCACTGTCAGTGGTTTGATTGGTAGAGTAAGGCAACTCGCTTGGTGGGTAGAAAGCTGAGGTAGAGCTTGGTCGTGAGCCACAGTGACTTGAACCTTTTCTCTAGGAACTGCCTTTGTTTGTACAGTAAGTTACCTACTACCAATCTCACACTCAAAAATTAATCAGAATTTTCTGTGTAATAATGGTTATAGGAAATGTTTATTTCTTTTTGTTTATTTATAGTAAATCTGATATGTCTCGCTTGCGATTAGCTGCTGGTAGTGCCATAATGAAGCTTGCTCAGGAACCTTGCTACCATGAAATTATTACGCCAGAACAGTTTCAGCTCTGTGCACTGGTTATTAATGTAAGTGGAAAACTTATTTCTAGTCTTCAGTTAGAGTGTATTTACTTTTCTATGAATACAGATGCATTGGATATATGAATATACACACAGAAGAAATTGTTGTTTCCATTCCTCCAATATAACCATCATTTTTTCCTAAGAAGGTGCATGTGTGTGCATTTGTATGTGTGTAAGCAAATGCTTACCCATCTTGTGTATCTTTGCTTTTGTACTAATGCAGGATGAGTGCTACCAAGTAAGGCAAATATTTGCCCAGAAGCTTCATAAGGCACTTGTGAAGTTGCTTCTCCCATTGGAGTATATGGCGATCTTTGCTTTGTGTGCCAAAGATCCTGTGAAGGAAAGAAGAGCACACGCTCGACAGTGTTTATTAAAAAACATCAGCATACGCAGGGAGTACATTAAACAGAATCCTATGGCTACTGGTATGTACTTAAGAATTCACGGTGTATATCATAATGGGGCATTTGGATTTCTACTATAGTTTATACTAAAATGGTTAACTTTATAAAATATTATAAGCCTTATATATATGAAGAAACTTGGAATTAGCTTAAATGTTTTGGGTAATTGTATTTCCTTATGTAGTCATTAGTGTGCTTTAATATGTGTATATTACTCAGATGTTAGAATATCTACACTTTTCCTAACTTCAGTCCTCTGCTGTGTAATAGCACAACTATTAATAGCTAAGGGAAATAGGACCAAATGGTTAGAACTCAAACAAGGACAGCATTTATGAGAGGTATTCTGTTAACTATGATGTTTTCATTTAGAAAAATTATTGTCATTGCTGCCTGAGTATGTGGTTCCATACATGATTCACCTGCTAGCCCATGATCCTGATTTTACAAGATCACAAGATGTTGATCAACTTCGTGATATAAAAGAGTAAGTCATGTGTTTCAGGAATTCTACAAATTGTGTTCATTCTTAATTTTTTAAAATTATTATTCTCATTGTAATTTTTCATATGATTCTGAATGTTTTAATTGACTGTTAAGTTTTTAAATTTTTTTCAGAACTATTCCCATTTATCCATCCCATTCTTAACCCTCTGTTTACTATTTATACTTATCTAATATTGAAATAGATGAATGAGATATTTTTTTATACTTTTTGCATTTTATATTACAATGGACTTTAGATTGGCAAATTATAAAACTATGTGATGAAAATTTCTCATGGACTAGGAAGTTTATTTATTCATTCATATAGCTTTTTTTTTAATAGAACCACACCTTTCCTTAACAGTTATCTTTAGTACTAAACATTGATCTATCTCTGAACCACCATTGCTATATTTTGTTTTACATTTGTAAATTAGTATCATTTGTTTGAATTAAAGTATTACAATTTTCTATGTCAATAAGCAGATCTTTCTCCTAAATTGAACATTCGACATTCATCTGTCTCTTACCATTTTGGTCACTTTAATATTCTCAAAATTTTAACAGAAAAGATGTTCTATATTACCTCTAAGCAATGGCCTCTTAGTCCATCATTCTTTTGTCACTATAGTGATAGTAACATGATAAGATATATGAAATTAAGCCTACCTTAAAAAAAAGAAGTTTTGCCTCCTTGTAGCTGGTATTATAGGCCGATAATCCCAGTGGCTTGTGAGCTTGAAACAAGGTGTGTCTGGACCATTAGGTTTCTCAAAATAGTATATTTCAGGGAACTCTCAAAAGGTTCGGGGGTTGTGCTGGAGAAGTGGCTCAGAGGTTAAGTAAGAGCGCTTCTTTCAGAGTTTCTCAGTTCAATTTCCAGCAACTACCTGGTGGCTGACAACCATTTGTAATGGGATCCAATACCTTCTGGTGTGGCTGAGGATAGCAACAGTGTACTCACATACATTAAATAAATAAATAAATCTTTAAAAAAAAGGTTTGGAAAGAAAACTGTGCTTTGAGGAGTACAATAAATAGGTTATCCCTTCCATTTGTTCAAGAAGTGTGTTTGCTGAGTGTGATGGCTCACACCTGTAATTCTAGTTCTCAGGCGGCTGAGGCAGTGAGGTTAAGAGTTCAAAGCCATTCTGAGGAAGATGCTATCTCAGAAAACTAAAAACAAGCAAAACATGAATGTGTAAATGGCCTTTTAATTTTCAAATATTCTAACTTCACACAAAAAAAAATTAACCTGTCCATATTTTTTTATATATTTTACTTACATTTATGTAAAATATATATACTTTTGTATACTAGAATACACTAGCATTTTCCACATGAAATCTAAATCTATACTAGATTGGTACAGATGTTTTGTTTTAGATATTTATATTTATTGTTTTTCTGAGACAGTGATTCTCTGGACCAGCCTAGCCTTGAACTCAAGACATCTACCTGCCTTTGTCTACCAAGTGCTAGGACTAAAGGTGTGCACCACCAATACCTGGCTATGTTTAAAATATATATTTTTTTAAATTTATTTATTTCATGTTTATGAGTATACCATTGCTCTCTTCAGACACACCAGAAGAGGGCAGCAGTTCCCATTACAGGTGATTGTGAGCCACCATGTGGTTGCTGGGAATTGAATTCGCGACCTCTGGGAGAGCAGTCAATTCTGTTAACCACTGAGCCTTCTCAGCAGCCCATATTTAAAATCTTAACCCCCTTTTAAAAAAAAAGAAAAAAGAAAAAAAAAGGAAAATACTTGTAAAAGGAATAAGTCTCATACTCTTAAGGCAGTGAGAATACTTCCCCATTATCTCCTTCCTAACAGTAGTTCCCATGCTGTTGGTCTTTGTAAAAGGATCAGGAATCTTACAAATTAATAGGGTAGAGGATTCTGAACCCCAGTGAATTAATGGAATTAATAAAGTGTCTGCTTTGGCATACTGAGTGCCTCAGCCTTATGCAGTGCACGCCTCCAGCGTTGTCACCGCACTTCAGTACAACTGTGCTTGTACAGGTAATGCTGTATTCACACACAGTTGGGCGCATGAAGCCTGCTACATTTATGTCACCTATATTTTATAGAAGTATAAAATCGCTGGGCAGTGGTGGTGCACGCCTTTAATCCCAGCACTTGGGAGGCAGAGGCAGGTGGATTTCTGAGTTTGAGGCCAGCCTGGTCTACAGAGTGAGTTCCAGGACAGCCAGGGCTACACGGAGAAACCCTGTCTATATGAACCAAAAAAAAAGTATAAAATCAGACCAAGTTTTTATCGAGATTCTATGAACCTTGAGGTAGGTGATCTCTAGAAATTCTCTGTATGAAACTGGCTGGAGGGTGATTTATATTTGTTGCTCTTTCTGCTTCACTGTTTTGGTTGTTTACAGTCTATTCTCATCTCAGTAGAACTTTGCCAGACTTAACACTTTTACTTTTCTTTCTTTTTTTTTTTTAAAGATTTATTTATTTATTATATGTAAGTACACTGTAGCTGTCTTCAGACAAACCAGAAGAGGGCATCAGATCTCATTATAGATGGTTGTGAGCCACCATGTGGTTGCTGGGATTTGAACTCAGGACCTTGGGAAGAGCAGTCAGTGCTCTTAACCGCTGAGCCATCTCTCCAGCCCAACACTTTTACTTTTCTTGTGCATTCTTAAACTAGCTTATTTTAGCTTAGCCTTGGCTCATTTTCAGCTGTGTATAGTAAGGATGACCTTGAATCTGCACCTTTCAGGTATGTACCATCATGCCTGGTTTGTGAGAAGAAACGTATGGCTTCATGCCTAGACCCTCACATAATGTTACCAAATTCATTCTTCCTTTTCGGTGGTACTCTTATATGTAAATCTTTCTGGAACCTGGACAAAAAATCAAGTCTGTCCTCAGACATGTCAGTTTCCCCAAGTGATGCTTGTGTTTAGTATGGGTTGGTGTTCATCACTATTCTTAGAAACTCACGTCTCATCCTTACAATTTATCTATTAATGCTCATCTTGTGACAAGAAGAAACATCAAAAACAGTTTTATTAGGTACCATTTAGCTGCATGGTTGGTTCCCACTCCTAACACTCTTATAGTAGATGAGACTTGCTATGTCTCCTCATAACTTACATAGCAGTAACAAACCCTCTGCAGAGCTTACTCTGTGCCAAAGGTGTGCCGTGTGCTGCCGCGTGTTTATCTCTATTGTCGGTGAGATAGATATATCAGTCAGTGTAAATGTTTACTGAGAACCTCTATGGAGTTTATGCATGCCGTGTAACTGTAAGCAATTGTCGGAGGAAGCATTTTTATTTTAAATATTTTGTGACTTTTTCCTCTTGAGCCAGTGGAATATACCTGTAATCCTAACATGCAATGAAAGATGAGTTCAAGCTACATGGTGAGCTGGAGGCCTGCTTGTGTTACAGGAGACCATATCTTTAAAAAAAATCTGCGTAAATTGATATCATTAATGAGATTATATTCTTCATGCTGACAGCCAAACTGTTCATTAAAGACTTAATCCATTGAGTAAAAACAAAATTTCCTCTTTAATGTATTTTCTACTTAGGTGCCTGTGGTTTATGCTTGAAGTCTTAATGACAAAGAATGAAAACAACAGCCATGCATTCATGAAAAAGATGGCAGAGAATATCAAGCTAACCAGAGATGCTCAGTCTCCAGATGAATCCAAGACAAATGAAGTAAGGCAATGGATATCATACAGAAATACACCAGCCAACTCTTTTTCTTGACAAGTATATGGTAGCTTAAATTACAGTGTTTATTAAAATTTATTTATGTAATTTAATTTTTTCCAGATTTTTTTTTTTTTTTTGGCTTAAAATGAGTGGTTTGCATGTGTGAATGTGTATCAAGTGTGTGCCTGGTGCCCATGGAGGTCAGAAGAGGGGCCAGATACCCTGGAAATGGAATTATGGATGGTTGTGAGTTATCACGTTGGTGTTGGTAACCAAGCTCACAATATCGACTGGAGCAAGTGCCGTTAAGCCTTATCTCCATCCCTGGTGTTGAATCTCTTTCTAATGCCTATACTCACAAAATTTCTTTTTCTGGGAACCTTTAACATCCTAGAAAGGCATTAATACTTTAGACAGGAAGATACATTCTGATATGATAAAACATATGATACTTTCTGGTAGAACCTTTCTAGGGAGAGAAAATGGATACTTTTGGTTTACCTTTACTGCAATCTAAAGAATACTGAGCAGAAACAGACTATTAAGAAACCAGTATTTGCCTGTATTTTACAACTTGAGTTTATACCTGTGATGGAATTGGTACTTTGATTGTTATGTAATTTTTTTTTCTTACTCTTTAGAAACTTTATACAGTTTGTGATGTGGCTCTGTGTGTTATAAATAGTAAAAGTGCTTTGTGCAATGCAGACTCACCAAAGGACCCAGTCCTCCCAATGAAATTCTTTACACAACCTGAAAAGGTAATTTTCCTCACAATTTCTCTGTCATAGTAAAAGTGGTTTAAATTTCAATGAGTACCAGTGACAAATATTGGATAGTTTTAAGGTCAGAGTAAAAAAACTTACTGAGGAATGGAAGACAGGTAAACTTTCTGTTACTGTTATGATATTCATTCTGTGGATAGGACAAAGCTTTTAGATTTGTTAATTTATCCTGTTTTTATTAAAATAAATACTATTTTATTTATTTATTTATTTAAACTATGTTTATGTGTGTTCTGGCAATTACACCCAGGGCCTTGTATATGCTAGGCAAGAAGCTCTAGACTGAGCTCTGGGCCCACTGTACAGACTGGACTGTGCTTTCAGGCAAGGCTTGCTGCACAGTGGGATGACAGCACTCAGAAGGCTGGGGCAGGAGCATCCTGAACTTCAGGCCAGCCAGAGGATGGATGGGTAGACAGATGAGGGGAAGAAATGATATTAAGATATTTGTAGTTTTCACTTGGATCTATTAAATAAATGTTAGTTAATGAACAACCTGAGTCAGACCTCTCTCCTTCCCCCATGTGGATTTCAGGAATCGGATTCAAAGTTTGAAGGGCTCTAACAAAACAACCCCACCTTGTCTGCCCAGTTTTTCTGTTAGTATATGCCGCTTTCTTACTTGTTTTTTAACATATTGCTTTTAATCTAGTAAGGTCAAACACTAGAGCAACAGGCTTATCTATGTTTCTTTGATAAGCAAAGTAATTAAAATTCAATATTCAGAATTTTAACATTGATTTTTAACTTTTTTTTTTTTTTGTAACAGAAATTACATAGCTAAGTTGGGCATGGTGGCAAACACTTCTAGTCCTAGCTTGCACTAAGGAGCTCAGGCTAAATATACATAATAAGACCCTCGGGATGCAGGAAGCAAAGCACAGAAAGAAAAACAGAAATACAGCTCAACTCTTGGTACATTTAAGCCTCTTGTTCAGAACTCTAACAATGTATCTATGGGCAGATACATTTTCTTTTTTTTAAAAAAAATGGCATTTTAAAAAATGGTTTTTTTTAAAAAAAAAAAACACCTTGCTACATAAGGAAATTTTCATGCAAGTGTACAATGTACTTTACGTATGTTTTTAAGTGAAATTAGTAAAGCAGTCCTCTGTACCCTACTGCCCCACCTGTTTTTTTCACTAGATTAGGTCTTCCTGTATTGCCAAAGGTGATCTTGAACTCCTGGTGGCAAGTGATCATACTGTTTCAACCTCCCAAATGATGGGTTTATTAGTATTGGTACAGATATTTGTGACCCTATTGTACTTTATTTGTAATGCCCAGAATATTTAGTAAGGAGAATGGAGAATTATCAGACATTTTGTATGGTGGTGCACAGCTTTAATCCCAACATTGGGATCATGAGGACCTCTTATGAATCCAAAAACAGCCTAGTCTACCTATCTGGTTCCAAGTCGACCAGGGTTCCTCCTTACCCCTATCCCCTACAAGCTTAGAATTTTGACATAATTGAGGAAAACATCGGAGTTCACAGTTTATTTAACTTGTTTATTAACTAATTGACATATAATCAGTGATATTTGATAGTATCACTACTGTCAAGAAATGTTGTCTTTATGTAGTTGTGATGAGTTTGTCTTTTATATAGATCTAAAGAATAAGTTCTAAAAAATAGGTATCTGCTTTTTGACACGAGGTCATTATAGCTCAGGGTAGCCTCAAAATTTAGATCCTCTTGCCTCTGCCTTCCAGTACTGGTCATATAAGCACACACCACTCTACCTATCTCAAAATATTTTTAGTTAAGATGACAGGTACTCAGTTTCCAAATTCCGATAATTGAAATGGATTATGGAGTTGTTTAATGAATATAAGTGCCTAGAATAAGCCTGGCATGGTGTGGCAGAGGGATCTGAAACTCCACAGCTAGTCTACAGGAGACTGCCTGAAAAATAAAAATTTAAGGTGTCAATAAATATTGTCTATTTTATCACCTGAAAAGTAGATTTTATATATAAAATTTTATAATATATTAGAGGGTGGTAATCATACTTTGAACAATATAAAAAACTAGGAATGAAGTTTCTTTAGGTGATTTTTCTCAGGCACAATAACCAAATGCTGCACTTAACACAGATGCAAACAAAATACTTATCCACATAAAAATAAAATAGATGTTGCTGGTGTGGAGGCCCATTCCTTTATTCCTAGCATATTGAAGGCACAGCAGTGAGTTTGAGGCCTGCCTGATCTACATAATCAATTCTAGGACTGTCAGGGCTATATAAAGAAACCATGTTTCAAAACGAATAAACTAAAGAATTAAAATGTTGAAAACTTAAGGATATCATGTCTCAGGAAAGTTCTTGCACAGAGGCTGTGCAGTTCTCTGGTACAGTAGTGCACCATGGACTGGAAAGTACACCTCTTGCCTTTGTCTAGTCTTACTGTGTGTGAGCAGAGTGCATTCCCATGCAGGGCAGAGCCTGGAAACACTGAGATGATAACACTGCTCCGTTTGCTTGGTTTTGTTCTTTTTTTTTTTTTTTTTTTTTAAATAGGACTTCTGTAATGACAAAAGCTATATTTCAGAAGAGACGAGAGTTCTTCTGTTAACAGGAAAGGTACTGTATACTTTTTGCTTGGGGTTTTTGTTTAATGTGTATTCTTTATGCTATATGCCCCCAGATTTGTGGGGATGCATTGTATGTTCCTATAGCATTGGTATTCTCAGATCTTTTTTGCAATTAACCACTGTTCAGAATTATTGCCACTCTGTCTTAAAAGTGGTGAGAAGCTCAAATTTATTTAAAATTCATAGGGCAGACATTCGTAAGTAATAGAAGTAGATAAGAAAGATAAATAAGCCAGTCGTTGGTGATTCATGAGTTTAATCCCAGCACTCAGGAGGTAGATTTATCAGTTCAATGCCATCGTGGTCTACAGAGTCAGTTCTGGACAGCCAGGGCTACATGGAGAGAGCCTGTCTCGGGGTGGGTGGGAGGAGTGGAGGGAGGGAGAGAGAGAAAAGAGATTAATATGAGAGTCTAAAATGATAGGAACATTGTATTTCATAAAAGTAAGGTGATGTAAAGGTATATATTCAGCAGTCTACTTCTAAGTTAAGTGTATCATTAATTTTCATGTGTTTTGGAGGTAAATGTTTTGTTTCAAGAAATAAGAGATTAAAAAAAGAAAGAGATAGCAAATATTGCCTCATCATTAAGTGAAGGCAGTGGATTTGCTTTTATTAAAAGAATCAAACATAGTTTTTTCAGAATTATCTTTTCTGATAACACTCAAACAGAACCACTACTCTTGCCTTAACACTAAAGTACACATCTCAGCTCTCTGTTTTTTTTCATATTCCTTTCCCTTAGGTGTGAAATAACAAGGTGTGGTTTTCCTTTCCTTTTCTATTTTTCTTTTTTCTTTCTTCTTTTTTTGCAGCCAAAGCCCACTGGAGTACTAGGTACAGTAAACAAGCCTTTATCAGCAACGGGAAGGAAGCCTTATGTTAGAAGCGCCGGCACAGAGACTGGAAGCAATATTAACTCCAATTCAGAGTTGAGTCCTTCAGCTGGAAGTCGTTCAAGGCAATTTATTTTTCTCTGAATACATCTTGTTTTCTTGCTCACTCTGCTTGGCTTAACATTTTAACTTACTTTCAAGCCATTGCATCATAGAATGGACTTATGTAAAAATATTATATTATTCACATAGTTAGGGTTTTTTAATGAGACTGAAAAGTGTAGTGTCTGTTTTCTGAGACAGGGTCTCACCATATAACTCACTCTAGCCTGAAACTTGATATTTAGCCTAGGTTGGCCTCAGAGTCTCCTGCCTCTGCATCTGCTTCCCAGGTGCTGGGATTCAAGGTGCATATCCCTATGCCTTGCTTAGAGAGTACTTTTTGAGCCAGTTCCTTGTTATATAGTCAGGCTATGTGCTTGTGGCAGGCCTCTTGCTTCAGCCTCGAGAATACTGGAATTACAATTCTAAGTACCACATTACATAGCACAGCACCCAAAATAAATTCTAGAACACCAGTGAGGTCTCTCAGGCAAGTGAATAACCAGTAATATATCCAGTCAATAAATAAAATTAATTATTTGATTTCTGGAATTAAAAAGCTTTGGTTTTGGTTTTGTTTGTTTATTTGTCTGTTTTTCTAGTAGGGAACAGAGTTCAGAGGCATCAGAAACTGGAGTTAGTGAAAATGAGGAGAATCCTGTGAGAATAATTTCTGTCACACCTGTAAAGAATATTGATACGGTAAAGAATAAGGTAAATGTTATTCCATTGTTTATATTTCTGAGGTTTGCACAAGGCAGGACTGGAGAAATGGCTCAGCAGTTATGTACTAGCTGGTATTTCAGAGGACCCAAGTTCCTTTCCTACATGGCAGAGGGTAATGTTCAGGAGTTATTTCTCACCTTCCTTCCATGTTGTTGAGGCAAAGTCTCTTTTTGTTTGAGCTGCTCAACTTACTCCAGGCTGGCTGGACCCAGAGTTACTGTTGCTTGCCAATCAATAAAGCTTTTCTGGCTTATGTTCTGAGAATAAGACTCGTTCTTAGCAGTGCTGAGTCATGTCCTTAGTCTGCCTTTGGGCACAGGGGACTTCTAACTTGTGATCCTCCCGCCGCACCTCCCAGATAACTGGGATTACAGGCAGACTTGTTCTACCATGACATTCAAACTGGAGCTCCCAGTTCACTCACTTTCCATCCGTCTCATCATCCATCCATCCATCTATCCTTCGTGTATTACTTTAGTATGTATGTACAAATAACTTGTAGTTTTGTGGAAGCCAGGAAAACAATTTGGATCCCTGTGGGTTTGAATTTTTGGTTGTGAGCTGCCATGTTGGTGATGGGAATGAACTTGAGTCCTCTGCAGCAGCATTAATCCCCACCTCCTCATTTTCTTTCTTCATTTTTTTTTAAAATATTAAGTTTGTTTTATGTGTATGATTGTTTTGCTGTGTATGTCAGTGTACCACATGTATGACAAGTGCCCACAGTGATCAGAAAAGGCTATCAGATCCTCTAGAACTGGAATTTCACATGGTTTGTAAGAGTAACACGTACTCTTAAGCTCTAAACCATCTATTCAAGCCTCCCTCCCATTTCCTTACCAATGTTTTTAACAGGAAAGAAAGCAGTGAAGTTAAACAGTAGCATGAATCATACATTTTTTAGTATGTACTCTGCCATTCGCTGACTTGAATTGATTTAGTTGCTTGATTTCATTAACTTTCCATTAACTTGTTTAATGAGAAGTATAGGAATGGCTTGAAACAACATATTACAAACAAAAGTCAGGACTATCTCACTGCCATAATTCTTACAATACAGAAACAAATAGATCTGCTCACTGTGGGATCCCTGCACAGAATTAAGTAGACTGGGCATAAAGAAACTTAAGGTACAGACACTGCTACAGACATTGAGACACGTATGCTTACAGTAGTTGGGTGTAGTACATTCATGGGGCTTTGTGACTTCATTATCCTCTACCTAAAATTAAGTGAATTTTTTACACGTTCAGCTGCCTCCCTCCCTTCCTTCCTTTGTGTGTATGGGGAAGGATTAGTGTGGTGATGTTTTGTTACTATTTGTTTTGGTGAGGATGTTTTTTGAGACAGTCTTAATCCATAGTCTGAACTGCCCAGGTACTCACTATTTAAAGCCCTTGAGCTCATGGCCATCTTCATGCCTCAATCTCTCTAATGTTGAGATTATAGGTATGTGCTACTACATCCAACTTAGCTGAGCATATTTACAAATCATTGTATTTGTTCTGTGCAGCACATAGTAACATAAAGGTGAATACAGGCTGTACTCAAAGAACTCAGATCACATGGATTCAGGTGAGGGACATTGTCACAATTTCCTCCCTCCACATTGACCTTTTTTATCTACTTCCATTCCTTATAGATGCATGTGTACCTAATTTACATAAATCTATGTGGCCTTATGGGTCTATTTGCTTTATAGCCAAGATTGACTTCAAATATGAAATCTTTCTGCCTCAGCCTCCCAAGTGTTGAGATTACACACTTGTCACCATATTGCTTAGTTTTAGGCTTAGCTCAGCAATAGAGGACCTACCCAGTTATAGGGCTCTAAGTCCCCAGTTAATAGAAACATTGCTGTGACACATTTTGTTTTTCCCAGGAACCTCCTTGTTTCTTCAAATTACTTATGTCTAGTCCTTTTCTGAGACATGAGTTGCTGGGTTGCGGTTTCTGTGGACTACTTTAGGGAAGCACTTGGATTACCCATCCTCTCAAAGAGAGACTTCAAGTAAACTCCACCCATTCTGGAAATGTTTTTCTGGGAAAAATAAGATTTTGAAAAAAATGCATGTTTTTTTGCACAGTGACCATTCTCTTCTGTTTTAGTTTGTTTTGTTTTGTTTTTTTGGTGGTTGTTGATTTTTGCTTTGTTGTCTCAATATGTAATCTGGGCTTATCTGATAATTGTTTTGTAACTGATGCTGTCCTCAAATTTATAGCCATTCCCTGCCACATCCTTCCACATACTGGGATTATAGTGGTTGTCAAGTCAAGCTTCTCTTTTCTTTGAATTAAATAGAATTAGAACAATTAAAATTATAATTTGTTCCTAAAGTTCCTGTGAGAAGGCCAATTTCATTTTGCCTGTTACTGCTTTTTCTGAAGTCCATTACAACTGTTTTGATGAAATGGGATTTTATTACTTATAAAATTATACATGGGCTAATGCTAGATTTTAAAATGTAACAAAAGTAGGTTAAATATGGATTTCACATTTAAAAAAAAAAACTCAGTAATGAAGCAGAAGCCAATAAAGAAGTTAGAACAATAGAGGTTATCTAGAGACAATATAATAAAGCCATGTTGCATTATGAAAATATCCCTTTGATTAAAAGTGATCTATTTAGAGAATGACGTGTGTGTGTGTGTGTGTGTGTGTGTGTGTGTGTGTGTGTGTGTGTGAGAGAGAGAGAGAGAGAGAGAGAGAGAGAGAGAGAGAGAGCGCCAGCCAGCCAGAGGGAGGCCCGCGCACACCCACCCAAGGAAGCCAGAAGAATCAGGATGTTGTCTTTCATGGAGTGGAGCTTTTTGTTTGTAACCTTTTCAGTCCAATCAGTGCTGCTAACCCCAATGCTCTCATCTTATCTGCCTGATCCTGTGCAGTGAACTCATAGCAACAGTGAGTTCAAGAGCTGAGAGCACGTTTCCTTCCTTTGGTGCATACCTGCTTTCTCCCCTTCCTTTGTGATGTATGCCCACATACAGCTAAGGTAGGCTGGAGACCTGTCCTTACCCTCTGGGAACTTACTTCTTAGTATGTATAAGCAATTATTCATTTGAAACCTTAGGATTCCAACCTCTTTAAACACTGTCAAGGAGGCTGTTGTCATGGCTCCACTCACAACAATGATTGACACTTAGCTTGATGATCTGAATTCAGTCCCAGGTCCCCATGATCAGGGAGAGAGCCATCCCCTGCAGATTGTTCTCAACCTCTACACGAGTGCCATGGAGTGCAAGTACACACACAAAGTAGATAAGTAACATGTCATGACATGTTTAAAGAATTTTCTAAGAGCTAGAAAGGCAGAGCATTTGCTGCACAACCAAAACTTACCAGGATCCACAGGCTTTATGTTTCCCTGTAAAACCCAGCAGAGGGGAAGGCACTAGAATCACCGGGATTTGCTAGCTAGCGCAGTTCAGGTTCAGGAGAGACTCAGAATACGGTTGAGAATTGGGCAGGACACCACAAAGCCCTTGTGGCTTCACACATATGAATTAAATCACATACAAACATGCAAAATTAGAAAACCAGTTTACGTTTTTTAATTCATAATCTTTTTTACTATAGTATTTGAGAGATTTATGTTTACAAATTTGTTTTTGTGCTCTTTTAGGAAATTAATTCTGATCAGGCTACCCAAGGCAACATCAGCAGTGACCGAGGAAAGAAAAGAGTTGTAACAGCAGCTGGTGCTGAGAATATCCAACAAAAACCAGATGAGAAAGTAGATGAGTCAGGTCCTCCTGCCCCTTCCAAACCCAGGAGAGGACGTCGCCCCAAATCTGAATCTCAGGGCAATGCAACCAAAAACGATGATCTAAATAAACCCGTTAGCAAGGGAAGGAAGAGAGCTGCAGGCAGCCAGGAGAGTTTGGAGGCAGGTAATGCCAAAACGCCCAAGCTACAAGATGGAGCCAAAAAGGCAGTTCCAGCAGAGAGACAAATTGATTTACAAAGGTAATGTACCCACTCATCCTCATCCTGCCAAGGACAAAAAGGTTGGCAGTATTGAAATATTCAAAGTAGAATGGGTTCTTGGCTCTGAAAGCATGCTTCTCCCACGTTACCCATTTTATAGGAAATAGAAAGCATTTTCATTATGTGTAATGCTATAGTAAATGTATACAAATTGAGTGTGATGCTGCACACCTGTAATACCAGCCCTTGGAGGCAGAAGGGGGTTATGAGTTTAAAACCACACTGGGCTGTGTAGCCAAGACCTTGTCTTTAAAAGAGAGAGAAGGGCAGGGGGGGTGCTAGGGCTAGAGGAGAAAAAGAATTAAACCTATTTTTAATTACTTCTGAAAGAGAATAACATTCTGAATATACTATGAAATGGATGAACCTTGAGGGTATTATACAAAATTAAATAAACCAGTTTTGAAAGGACAAAAATTCAGGGTTTCTGTTGTTGTTGCTGCTGCTGATGATGATGATGACGATGATAAGCCTTGAACCTAGGGCAGTCCTCCTACTTCGTCCTTGTGAGTGCTAGGGTGACAGCTGTGCCTTTAATGAACAGCCTCTAAAGACTGGCTCTTGGAGACTTGCGGGGATAGACGAACCTTAGGGAGTATTTATATAATGTTTCAGTTAAAGATATTGTGGAACTTCTAGAAATAGGTGGTGATGGTCATTACACCCTGGTGTGAATAAATGTACAAAACTCCACTGAACTGTGTGCTGAAAATAGTTTGCTGTATAAAAATATAAGTTGACTGTTTATTCTCTGATTCTGGGAAGCAGAATCATTTCAGACTTATGTTTTATAAATTTATAGTTTTTCTTGTTTTCTTGTCTGTTTGTTTGATTTTGTTGGTGGTTGGTTTTTTGAGACAGGTTTGTCGTAGGACTCACTTTGTAGACCATGCTGACCTCGGAACTGTATCTGCTTCCTAAGTGCTGGGAGTAAAGATGTGTGCTGCTATGCCTGGCACTTTTCAGGTTTTTGTTTTGTTTTGTTTTGTTTGTTTTAATGTTTTTGGTTGGTTGGTTGGTTTTTTTCTTTGTTTGCTTTTGGGTTTGTGGTTGGTAGTGGTTTGTTGTTGTTGCTGTTGTTGTTTAGGGGGTTTTTGAGACACAGTCTCATTCTAGATTACACTGTGCTGTATATCACCTTAACTCTTGGTAGTCTTTTTGGTTTGGTAACTCAAGCACTGGGATTATAAACATGAGCCACCATACCTTATACTTTTTTTTTTAAAGATTTTTATTTATAATTATATGTAAGTACACTGTCGCTGTCTTCAGACACACTAGAAGAAGGCGTCAGATCCCATTACAGATGGTTGTGAGCTACCATGTGGTTGCTGGGAATTGAACTCAGGACCTCTGGAAGAGCAGTCAGTGCTCTTAACCATTGAGCCATCTCTCTAGCCCCTACCTTATACTTTTATGTTTTTATACAATGCTGAAAATATGAGCTGAGAACGTATCTCAGTTGATAGAGTGGCTTGCCTGTTATGCACTGTGTCCTAGGCTTTGTTCCCAGCACCTTCTAAACTGACACATAGAAGGTCACCCATGCCTGGTTTGAGGCCAGTCTAGGCTACGAAAATAAGACTTGAAAAACAAAAGAGAGATACAGAGACAGGGAGAGGGGTAGAGAGAAAAAGAAGGTAATTTCCTATGGTAATTCTAGTGGGTCTTTATTCTTGAGAACATTTTCCCCCTTGAGCTGGTGTATAATTTGCCACTTAATGGCCTCAGGCCAACATTTCTTTTTAGCATTTCATAGTTTTGGTTTTGAGATCAGCATTGTGTAACCTGTTAAAATAGACTTCTTCTATGAGCAAAGCTTGGTGCTGAGCTCCGTGTATGTATTGGTGCATTCAGACTCAAAGCAGTTCTGCATGCACAGGAGCTGTCCCTTTCCTAGGCTAAGAGGGCCAATGTGGCCTTCCATCCCTTTGTTTATTAATGAGGAAGCGGGATTGAACACAGTATGGCTCCAGTGTTGTAATCCTAAAATACTGTCCTTTGAAGATTTAATAACTGTTAAGTCAACATCAAGAATTTAACATCACATTTTAAACTAGACTCTTAAGCATGTTGCCAGCTTCCTTCAGAGCATACATAGAGAAAAGCCCCCATTTTATGTTTAGTGAGAAGAACCAAAGGAAAGAGGGGAAGTGGAAACTTAAGAATAGATAAGAAACAAGGAATGGTAAATCTGATTAGTTACCTGTTAAGTAGAGGCTATCAGGCTGCGGGTCATGGCCCCTTCTCTAAAATAGCAACAGTAAAATTCATAACAGTAGCAAAATTACAATTATGAAGTCGTAACAAAAAATAATTTTATGGGGGTCACAAGAAAACAGGAACTGTATTAAAGGGTCACAGCATTAGCAAAGTTGAAAACCACTGGTATAATGGGTACATGGTATATATAATACATAAATATATATTATACATAATATACAATATATATTAGTAATAATACTAGTAGTAGGAAAAGTTGTGGCAAGTTTATTAGTCCAGTCCTACTGTAGGAATAAAGAAGTATGGCCATTATTTCAAATAAATTATGCCCAATGTAGTAACCTGCTAACAGCAATAGGTACAGATAACTTCTTTTCTCAATTAGTTATATTGAAATATCTTTTACCTTGTCAGTATTCAGTGCTCTGTTACTTCTCCCTGTGTTGTTTGCTACTCCCTTGATTTTATGAAACAAGTCTCACTTTTTGTTTGTTGTTTAGTTTTGTTTCATTTCCAGGCAGGGTTTCTCTGTATAGCCCTGGCTGTCCTGGAACTCACTCTGTAGACCAGGCTGGCCTCCCAAGTACTGGGACTAAAGTCATGCACCACTGCCTGGCAAGCTAGCTTCTAATTCAAAGCACTTTGCCTTTTGCTGCATCTCAAATGCTACACTTTTAGATAAGACGAACCATGTCCAACTTTTTATTTAGGAAAAAAATATACACAAAAACTCATTGTGTGAATTAGAATGACTCTGAATTATCATCTTTCAAATGTGACCCTAAGTACTGAGTGCATAAGCAGCTGTCACCTGACTCACCTGAAAGAGCTCTCTTTTGTTTTATTTATTTAATTATTTAATTATGTATTTAATTTAATTAATTTGTATGGGTGCTGTAATTGAACTCAAGGACTTATGGAAGAGCGGTCAGTGCTCTCTCAACTGCTGAGCCTTCTCTCCAGCCCTATTTTATTTTTTTTTTTAAGACTTTCATATTGACTGGCCTGGTCTTGAACTTAAGGATGATCATGCACTTTTTGTTTGTTTGTTTTGTTTTGTTTTTCAAGATAGGCTTTCTCTGTATAGCCTTGGCTTTCCTGGAACTCCCTCTGTAGACCAGACTGGTCTCGAAATCTGCTTGCCTCTGTCTCCCAAGTGCTGGGATTAAAGGCATGTGCCACCGGTGCCTGGCATGCACTTTATTTTTAATTTATTTGTATATTATGTGCATTGGTATTTTTACTGTACGTATGTCTGTGAGAATTTCACATCCCCAGGAACTGGAATTATAGACATTTGTGAGCTGCCATGTAGGTTCTGGGAATTGAACCTGGGTCTTCTAGAAAAGCTGCCAAGTCTCTTAACCATTGAGACATCTCTCCAACCCCAACCTTGTGCTTTTTTTTTTTTTTCTATTTTTTTATTTTGTGTGCATTTATCTATATGCCATGCATCGCTCAGTGGGTAAGAGCACTGACTTCTCTTCCAGAGGTCCTGAGTTCAACTCCCAGCAGCCACAAGGTGGCTCACAACCATCTGTAATGGAATCCAACTCCCTCTTCTGGTGTGTCTGAAGACAGCTACAGTGAACTCACATACATAAAATAATAAATCTTTTTTTAAAAAAAAGTATTCCCTTGGGGCTGGAGTTACAGGCATTTGTAAGCTGTCTTCTGTGGATGTGAAGTTAAGTCCTCTGGAAGAGCAGGGCATACTCACAATCTATGAGCCACCACTTCAGCCATTCTACATTTTTCGAGTGCGTGTTTGTTTCTGAGGGTATGTGTGTGTATGTGTTCATGTGTTGGCATGCACGTGTGTGCACTTTGGTCAAAAGAGAGTTTTCCAACAGCACTCTGTAAATGAGGACCAGTAAGCGCCCTGTCCTTGTTTTAATCTAAATTTAGAATAGTTGTACTCTGAGCAGGCTTTGGAACATTTCTGAGACCAGCCATTATAGCACTGCTGTCAGGTCAGGCAACAGCATCTTCACAGCTGGATGTTGGTCTTGGCTCTAAGTTTAATTGCTTAAAGAATTATGTTTCTTTAGTTGAATTACTTTCTGTTGTGTACTGGAACTATTAGCAAAAGGCAAACTGTTCACTAAGTTCTGCATTGAAAGTAGTGTTGTGATTTCCAGGTTAGCCTGAGCTACATCACAAAACCCTGTCTTAAAAAAAAAACAAAAACAAAAGCCAGTGGTAATGGCTCATACCTTTATTCCCACACCTGAGATGCAGAGGTAGGCAGAGTTCAAAGCTGGCTAGTAGTCAATTTTGTTTTTAATTCAGAAACAAGGTACTGATGACTCAGCCTAAAAAGGTACTTCCTGCCAACTCTGACAACTGAGTTGTGACTCCAGACCCCACATCGTACAAAGAGAACTAACTGTAATGTTTGAGGCTGGGATTTAGGTGCTGGGAGTCAAACCTGGGTCCTCTGGAAGAGTAGTCAGTGCTCTTGTTCACCAAGCTCTCTCTAGCTGTTAGAATAAATTTTAAAAAAGGACAAGCATAAATATAAAATACTATTAAATATCACCGATTCTTAGTATGTTTTGCTTACACTCCAGTCCATGAAGAAAGTATTAATACCAGTGGAAGCGGCTAGCATACAGCTTCATTGATGGATGCTTGTCTGGCATTCACAAAGATCTGGCGTTGATCCTCAGCATGAAATTAAATAGGCATAGGGTTGCCATACCTGTAGTCCTAGATGGAACCAGATCCATCAAGTTCAACAAATGGGCAAGACAGCAGTGAACAGTCTTCATATTTAGTATTTACAGGAAATTTGAACTTAAAGAATGTCTCTTTGATAATGAATAGCAATTTTGTTTAGATCCGTATCTACCTGGCATACTTAGCATTGGCCTTAGGAGCTCAAGGCTCTGGACTTCTGAAGCAGGACTTACTGATGTGCTTTGCACTGAGAAGATAGCATAACCTCCTGTTAGGCAGTTTATTAGAGACAGAGTTGCCAAATACAACCCCAGGTTGTCCTCAAAGTTATGTCAGACAGGCTTGTGGCACCATGCCAGACTTACTAGTTTGATATAAATACACATTCAATAACAAGTAATTTCCTTAAAAATGCCATGAGCATATTCCTTTTGTGACACAGACCGGATGGAATGTAGCCAGTTGTTGCCATGATCATCTCCTAAGTCAGTATGAGAGCCCCCAAGAGCCCTGCAGATTCGAGCTTGCACAGGGCTCTTGGATAGCATGACAGTGATCTTTATGCCTCTGGGAATTCTTCTGGTGACTTTTAGCATCCATTTTTGTGAAGACAACAGGTTAGGACTCTATCTTATTCCCAAGGTGAACTATAAAAGAAACATAGTCTTTTAAACTGAACTAAAATGTGGAAAAATGTGAGGGAGTAGTGGTCAAGAATGTGCAAAACTCTGTGTTCCATCACTCTGCCTATCCATGTACATCAGCTACAAATGAATGCAACAACAAGAGCTCCTCAGGAGGAGTCTGCTCCTCACAGGGAAAGAGAGCAATTCCCCATCGGGGCACATTCCTCATCATTTCCCGTACATCATTTCTCAGATTGTTGATTACTTCCTTCTCCCAGAGAGACACTAGACCATTGCCCGCACCCCATGTGGTTAGGGATCTGATTCTATGAGTCACAAGTATTACTCTACCGACCTGATGACAGACCCAAACTACACTTTTTCTTCTGTTGTGTTTGAGGGTTTTTTCCCCTCTGTCTGTCTGTCTGTCTGCCTGCCTGCCTGCCTGCCTTTCTTTCTTTTCTATCTTCCTTCTTCTCTCCCTCCCTCCTTCCTTCCTTCCCTCCCTCCTTTCCTCCTTCCCTTTCTTCTTCCTTTTTTTCTTTTCTTCCTCCTTTTCCTCCTTCTCTCTCCCTCTGTCTTCCTCCTACCTTCCCTCCCTTCCTTTCTTGTGGGGTAGATTGTTGTAATTTAGTGTATTAAATTGTTTGTTTACACAGTTCAAAATCAAGAGTTATTCTTGTTATTTATAAATTTACTGTCTAATGTCTAGTAGCTCTTGTCCTATAATTTCATTTTTGAAAGAATTGATTGAAAACCTGTAGTTATTTGAGATGAACGGCTTTAGCATTTTAAACAGATTAGTCCTGACCACAGCACTTGGCTGTTTTTCCATATTGGTCTTTTAGTTTTATGTAGCTTAATGGGAGATTTCCTGAAACTTAGTGAAGTTCCAGGTGAGAAAAGGAAAGTTTTATTTCACAAACTTAGATGGTTCTAACTTTGTGTTCTTCTGTTCCCAAGGTAAAGGGAGAAAATGAAGGCCAAACAGAAGCAGATCCAGGTTCTGTAAAAACTTGGATTCCAATGCCCCCAAACAGAAAACGAAGCTCACTTCAAATACACACTTTCTGCCTTGAGAACTGAAGGAAGCTAGCCTTCCATTTTACACAGCCACAGTCCTCTGGTGAAATGTACAGCGCACTCTAGAGAGGCTAAGAGCGTCTCTGTTTCCCCTCCCCAGACTTTTCCTGTGAAAAGTCAATAATTAAGCAAATTGCTTAACACTTGGTTCCAGGTCCTGCATATCTGGAACTTAAAGGCATAGTAACCATTTTTCCATGCTGCAGATTTCATTTCAGAGAGGAACCGGGCGTCCTTGCACTGACGCTGAGAACTGATCCATCCTAGAGCCAAGAACCCCACGCCACACAGGAGAGCAGGTGTCTACTGAACTGAGGCTTTATGCAAGAGAGAGAGAGAGAGAAAGAGAGCAGACGACGAATTTATTTGTTTTCCTTTTGGAAACTTATGTATTATTCTTTCTGCCTGTCTACTTTTCTGCAAAAAATGAGATGTACAGATTTCTGTTCCCTGCTATGAAAAGTATTGTGGCAATTTTATAAATGTTGCTTTCTGATTTTTATCAAAATGAGAAAATTTATTAAAATTATTATTGACCTGCAAGTAGTAAACACTTCATATTATGATTTCTCCCATTTTAGTTTAATATAATTTGCAATAAATGTACATATTGTTTTATAAAGCATATCACTTTAAAATGGTTTTTACTCCTATGATTATGGTGGAATAATTGGGATTTTCAGGGAGTAAAGACTGTCCAGGTTTTGGTTTTATAATTTTTGTCACCAGATTTTTATTATTAATGTAAAAAAAGGTTGGTTTTGTTTTTAGGGTTTGTTTTGTTTTGTTTTTTAGTAATATAAGTAGATGGACACTGGCAGCTTTGTGAGGAATGGAGATACGCAGAGTTGCTCTCAACGTCTGGCACCATGCTGTTGGTAAATAGGCATTTTATTGTCTGATAATTGGGGCTCAGTTTTTATTTTTATTTCACTGTTACAACAATATTGTATTCTTGGCATTCATTGTTCAGCATAGATAATGTGTACACTATTTCTGTGCACATAATCCTATTTAATTTTTTTGCATAAAATAAATGCTTTTAGATGTTTTATGTAAGTCTTATCTTTTTATCATGCTTTACTTTCTTAGAAATTTTTATGTGAAAGGGCTAAAGTCACAGAAGGACATGACTACAGCCAACTCTCACTTATCTATGTACAATAGTGACTGTGCCTCAGGTGCTCGATTTGTAGTGACTGTAGACATAAGATTAATGAGGCATGTGCAGAATGAGAGGACGTTTGAAATTAATTTTCTCTTATCCTCCTCAGATGTTTTGCCTGTCTCCACTGTTTCCACTTGGCTTATATCCAACATCCTAGTGGGATGTGCTGCTCCGTTTGCATTATAAGTTGGTCTTGATGGAATGTGTAAAATCATTAAAGTATCAGAACTCTCCAAAATGAACTTCACTCATAGTATGTCAGTTAGGTTCTCATAGATAATTGAGAGTTGGCTATAAATTGATTCTGGGTGAAAGCTGGGCTTCTTTTAAGTATTTTACATGTACATGTTTAGGGGTCAGGAAATGGCTAGAGAACAGTGAATACCAATGATAGAAACTATTTCTTGAAAGGGCATAAAAAAGCCCTGTTCTTCCTGTTGCCTCCAATCTGCTGACAGAGCATCTATGCATACAGTCAGTCAGGTCCTTCATTCAATCAGTGCTATATTCTATTTACAAGTTTGACTTAGGGCCACCAGTTTGTCACCACCAAAACTTCATTGCTGGAATCCAATGAACTCTATGTTGAGCAGTTAGTCACAAAGTGTAAGGAAGAAGGTTTCTAGGTGTTAGGGCTACTCATCAAAATACAGCAGAACGGCTCACATCCGTTAACAGCTCTTCTGGGTTTTACATTGAAACAGTTACTGTCCAGGTATCTTCATCATGGGTGCATGGTCTCTGGCACTAAGATAGGAAAGAATAAACTGGTTGGGGATTGAGCAAATAGAGAGGGACTTGTTTACTGGAAATGTGTCCGGTTTTCTTTGAAAAAGAAAATGTAAAATCTTTTAGGAATTTGGTATTTACATCTCAGAGAAATACAACACAAAAGTGCAGACTTATAATTGAGAATTAATGTTAACCCTTTGTGTCTAGTTTAAAGCTTCTTGTATTTGTCTAAAACTACAAGCCAGAATTTTGTATCTCCTTTGATAAAAAGTGTGTATAATGTAAAGTAGTTTTGCATATTCTTGTGCTGCACATGGGCTGAATTTTTAGAATTTTTTTAAAGACTTTAAGCCGATCCTTGTAATTTGTGTAAATGACAAGTGTAAAATCCTTCCATAAAATGCTTAAAAATATGCAGTTTCAAATAAAACCAAGAAATGCAGCATTATGTAGAAGTGTGGAAACCTGAATATTCATGTACCCATGTCAAAAGCTGATGAAGCACCATTGTGTACTTTCCATTTTCAAGCCTCTGATGTAACTCACATTGACTGAAGCAGACAGTACTGGGAGATCAATTCTGATGGATCTTTGGGAAAGCTTCCAATCTGTTCTTTGTTTTTTTGTTTGTTTCGTTTTTTTTTTTTTTTTGAGACAGGATTTCTGTGTGGACAGCCCTGGCTGTCCTGGAACTCATTCTGTAGACCAGGCTGGCCTCGAACTCAGAAATCCACCTGCCTCTGCCTCCCAAGTGCTGGGATTAAAAGCATGTGCCACCACTGCCCGGCTACTAGAACGTAAAAGGTGATCTTTCTTTGCTACTGTTTTAAGTGTCACAAATGGTGGACATTATATATTAGTTTAATAACGGAGTGAGACGATCACATAATGGATATATGAGACAGATAAAGAGAGTCCATCAGCCTACGTTTATATTTCACCATTCATATGTTTGTCATTCTATGTCTGATACTTCTCATAGTTGGCCTCTTGATAGTCATGATTTCTATAACTTGGCTAAAAACAGACTAAAGTAAAGAATACTGGTGTGGGGGGGGGCTGAGCGGTATTTTTACCGCATTTTTTTAATCATTAGTCTCCAGATAATACACTATATATTAGCACTTTGTTTTAATAAAAATTATGTGTTGAGCACTCTCAGAATGAAGTATAAAGGTAGAATAGATTTCAGTCTTAGGTAGTCTACACTCTTTCATATGGGCCTAGAACATTTACAAAGGTAGGATATCTTTGATAGGCCTCAACCAATATCCATAGTGAGGGACCAGTGTATTCACCAGACTTCTCTGTCTACACTCCAACAAGTTTCTTACCAGGTCTGACAACTGAACTTGCTGGCTGCTCAGATAATGTAGCCCTCAGGGTTTCAAGCCTTCTGTCACTCATCCCACTGTTTCTTTCCTGGTTGTTGTTGTTGTTTTATTAAGATGTTTGAATTTATGAGTGTTTTGATTGCATGTGTGTCTGTGTACCACATGTATGCCTGGTGCCCTTGGAGGATAGAAAAGAGTGTTGAATACCCTGAGCCCTCGTGTGGGTGCCAGGACTTGACCTCAGGTCCTTGGCAAAAATAAGTGCACTTAATCTCTAAACTCTCCACCACTACTATCCCATGTAGTTGAGAGTTTTTTAATACAGGGTCTTAAGCCCATGTTGTCCTTGAAGGCACCATGTTAAGGATGAACTTATTAACACCTAATCCTCTTGCCTCTACCCCTCAAGAGCTGGAATTGCTAGCCCCACACAAGCCTTGCCTTATACCTGGAAAAAAACCAGAGCTTCAAGATAGCGCATGTGCACACAGTTACACACTCCCAGAAGAATAATAACCTGGTTGCTTGTCTTCTCTGTCTGGCCTCAAGTTCTAGCACAGGCATATGATGTCTCATTTCTCAGGTTGCTGGTCTAAGGTGGTGATGATTTCTGGTGTGGCTACGCCCACATCACATTCCCTTATCAAAATTTGTTGCTAAACAGCTGCCTTTCTCCCCTTGGCACCCTTTTGCTCCTGACATTATCTAGGAAAGATTATTCTACCAAACAAAGTCATTCTCTTGTAAGCAGCTTTGTATTTATTCCTTATTTCTGGGGGAGCTTGAAAGACAACTAACTAGAGGTGGTCTTACCTGGAAGGGCAGCCTAGTACACATAGTGGCTCATACCATTAATACTAGGAAGCTGCAGCTGGATGATCTGAGATCATCCTGGTCTATGCAGGAAGTTCATGGCCACTCGGGGCTACACAGAAAGTTAGTTGAGAACTGATGGAAATGTAAAGTCTTTTACAGCATCATAGTTAAGAACATAGAGCTCATTCTCAAATTCCTTAAAAGCTATTTTGTGCAGACACTATTGTCTTTATGTGATTGCTATATGGAAGATAACCAGCAGAAGCTAAGTAATACAGATGGGCATACTACTACTAAGTGTGTGGGACAGCAATGTGAGTGAAGAGTAGTAAGACTCACACTTACTTTATACAGGATCTCATGTATAAAGCCGATAATAAACTACCTACATAGCTACGAATGACCTTAATCAACTCTGGTCCTCCCGTCCCTACATCCCTAATACCAGGGATTATAGGTCTGCGCCACCACACCCTGTACTGTGCAGCACTGGAGTGCAGTCATAACTAGACTTCATAAGAGCTTGTCATGATGATGGATAACATGACTCCTGAGGGCCATGTTTTCTGTAATGAATTAAACCTTTCTAAAATTGATTGTGGTAGATATGGAAATCTATATATTAAATCAAAGAATTAAAACTTAAATTTTTCTCCAATTTTATTGAGGTATAATAAAGAGTTTCTGATGTACTGAATTGCTATAAATGGACTGTATAGTACACTATAGATTATATCTTAGTAAATCTTACATTCACAGATAACACATTTGGCAGCTCTGGGTGTTGAACACTGGCTGTCATACATGTCAGGCATGCTCTGCCCCTGAGCTACATACACCCTAGCTTTCTCACAGCAGATGTCCCCACACAAACCA
Source organism: Mastomys coucha (assembly GCF_008632895.1). NCBI lineage: Eukaryota > Metazoa > Chordata > Mammalia > Rodentia > Muridae > Mastomys > Mastomys coucha. The sequence goes on along the minus strand of NW_022196905.1, from coordinate 58,746,729 downwards.
CATTTCTTCTTTAGAGACATAGTGGGGGACCATGTGCTTATGCTGTGGTCTGGTTGCATACATTACTTAAAAGTAACGGTTCTTACATTTATTTCACTATTGTGTGACTGATTCCCAGTTTCCCTTTTGGCAATTCATGAGAAGGTAGTTTACATTATAACTATATATTATTGGTTCCTTAACACTTCAAATGATTTTTTTTTTTTTTTTTTACATTTTCCTATAATTGTTGCCTTTTCTGTTTCTATCAGTTCCACTCCAGTTCATGCTACTGTGTTACTATACACAGTAGAACTCCCTGACAATTTCTCTTGCTCTTTCATAGGAAGTGCTCTCTGGTGCAGCCCCACAATGCAGGGCAGCACTTGGCTACTGAACAGTGGCTGTCATATACGTCATTTCTCCTGGTTCTAACTCATCCTTCCTTTGCATAGTCTCTCCATTTAGGTTCCTTATCGTTCATGTTCTGAAAATGCAAATTTAAGAACTTTAACATCTGTAAATATTCTACACTGGCACTTCAGCTAGTTCGGGAAATCATAGAAATGCTTTGTAATCAAGCCAATTATTCTGATGCAGTTATTGAATCCCAGCACTCTGGACAAAGGGCAAAAACTGCTTCAAAACCACAAAGAGGTGCCATGCATTGACAACTTGGAAGTTTCCATTGTCAAGAATAGTGTTTTATTTTCAGATTTCCCCCCACCCCCATACTACAACTTTTTGTAGTTGTTACCAATACTGTCAAACAAAATGCTTATGAACATTGTGCTGGTAAAATGACCCTTTATTTGCTTGAGACAAGATCTCACTGTAGGAGTTAAGTGGCCCAGGCTGCCCTTACAGTGTTCAGTAAGTTTACATGTACACTCAGTGGTCATCTTGTGCTACGAAGTCCAGTCTCCAGAATGCTGGGGATACAAGCGTCTACCAATATGCCTGGCTTTGGATGCAGGTATGTTTCAGGCAAGTTCTAATATCAGGTTTGTCTTCACTGTATTGATCTGGGTCATTGATACTTGGTACCGTTTTTTAAACTCTGGAGAACATTTCTGTTTCCATAGATATTTTTCTTTTTCATGGAGCTAACGAATGAGTCCAGGATTTTACAAATCCTTGCCAACTTACTACCACATCTTACTGGTGTCTTGGTTGCTTTCTAGTGGTGCTGGCACACCCAAGGCCTTATAAACCCTGGGCAAGTTCTGTAAGACTGAGGCAGCCTAGTCATCTGGCAATTCTGGAGTCTTTAATAGTATCGGGTTCACATGTATGGACTTAGCTTTCCTCACCAAATCCCTTTGAACAATGCTTCTGTATGAGATGATCTCCCTGAGGTTTAATTGCTAGCAGCATGTCCTTTTGCCATCTGAACTTTATCCTCAGGCCCTAGTCAGTTTTGAGGACAAGAATCTGGCTATAATTCCAGTCCTAGGGAGGCAGAAAACAACTGGGCCCCTCCCAAATCTCTTCCACAGCCCTGCATCTTGCTGACTTATCAAGCTTCCAAGTCCACTTGCCCTTTGCAAACAATAACCCTGCCCTCCCATGCATTCTATCCCGGGTGATGACAACTCAGAAGCTATGTGTTAAGTCCTTGGTTGTTTTTCCTTTGTTTTGAAAACCAGCATGGTTCTGTGCAAACCATGCAGGCCTTGAACCTATTTCTGCCTCCTATTGCTTGGATATGGGTGTGCTCCACCACACGGGGAGCTAAAATATCAAAAACATTTTGCAATTTATAAAGGCAAATCCAAGTTTGCATCTCTAACCAGGTGTGCTATATGACAGCTCTACTGTTTCTTAAAGAAATCTTCAGGGACTTTCTGCTCAGGAATATGAACAGTAGTAATGAGGCATGGTCACATAAACTTGTAATCCTGGCACTGGGATTAAAGGTGTGTGCCACCACTGCCCTGGCGATCCCAGCACTCTCGGCAGGTTTGCAGTTTGCTTTTAAGTCTTTTTCATCTTAGAATATAAACCCTGCTCCCCACTTTTTTTTTTTAACACAGGATCTATGTAACATTCACTAACGTCAATCGTAGCAATCCTCTAAGTTTGATGCCAGCCTGGTCATTAGAGTAAATTCCAGGCCAGTGAAACCCTGTGTGAACAGAGTATTAAACATGGACATTAGCAACTATACAGTATAATCTCAAGAAAAAGCCAAGCTGGTATATTCTGGCTCCGTAATTGAGCACACTTTCATTCTTTAAATTTATCTAAGCGTGGTGTTGTAACTGGCAAGGACGCTCAGGCTGCATTGCAGATGGGCCTGGTACACGGTGCCGTTTCATGTTGGACCCACGCTAGCGCTCTATCGCTGCCCTCCATAAAAATAAGATCTCTTCAAAGGCCAAAACGGGACAATTATTGCCACAGACAGGCGTCAGTATATGAATCTGAAAGTGTATCAAAGTACAATCACACAAGTGCCATGGATCAGAAGAGGGAAGGGCTATACTGCAGGCAGGGATTGGGGTACACACTATTGTACACAGAAGCCAGAGCCCCATACATGCTACAAAGGTAGGATTCTCAGAGAGCTGTTAAGTTTCCTTGTGCTCCACAGGCCCTCCTGCTCTGCCCACTCTATTCTTCCTTACATGGGCTTCCCTTTTGCAGCCTCTCCTTGCCTGGCTTTCTTCATAATAACCCTCCTTTAAGGGTGAAGATAAAGCTATGGAGATACTGGGCACAGTTGAGAGTGCATGCTCTCATGAGGAGCCAAGCGTGACAGGCATAGACATACATAGCTGTAATTTCAGCACTAGGGGTAAAACCAAGTGGCATAAAGTCTACTAAGAACCTTTCTCAAGGGAATATGGCAAAGACCAAAAGAGATACTTGGTATCCTCTGATGCAAACTCACATGCAAACACATTTGAATTCTGATACCAGTACTAGCATGAAAAAGGAGGTAACATGCTTTCCTCAGATCTTTTGTTGATACAAAAAAATTCTCCTGCTTGACGCTTCTGAGTACTGGAATATAGTATACAACACAGGAACCCTATTACTGATCTCAAAACTAAAAGAGAACATTTTAAATAACATTCATGAACAAAGACAATTGTGCTAGTGTTGTGTCTGAACTGCAGCTTGCTTTTTTGTTTGTTTTTTGCTTTTTTTGCTTTTTTCGAGACGGGGTTTCTCTGTGTAGCCCTGGCTCTCCTGGAACTCACTCTGTAGCCCAGACTGGCCTCGAGCTCAGAGATCCACCTGCCTCTGCCTCCCAAGTGCTGGGATTAAAGGTGTGCAACACCACTGCCCAGCGATCCCAGCACTCTTGGCAGGTTTGCAGTTTGCTTTTAAGTCTTTTCCATCTTAGACTATAAACCCTGCTCCCCAATTTTTTTTTCAACACAGGATCTATGTAACTCTCACTATCCTCAATCATAGCAATCCTCCTGCCTCAGCCTCCCCAGGGTCAGGATTACAGGTATATATACCCTTCTCAGTTTGCTTGCCTTTCAAAGTCAGTACTAGGATCTCAAGTATACTGTCTCACCAGTGGGCAGAGTACTCCAACCTAAGTATAGCCCAGCCTCCAGGTTATGCAGTGGAGAACTACTTCTCTAAGATCACAACAAACACCAAGTGGTTCCTGCCCTTAATTTTGACCACCTTACTCAGATGAGAGCTTGTTTTGTCAAGCTTAAAGATCCAGCCTCCAGTCCCTCTCCAAGCAACAGAAACAACCCTCCAACGAGCTACTTATGAATCCTATTTGGCACTGTTTGTTTTGTTGCTAGTAACACGTGATTTTGCAGTCCTATGTGATAGAAATTTAGCTTAGGAAAGTGCTCTGCTACTGAGCTAAACTGTCTAACCCCACAATAAGTCTTACCAGGTTCGATACGTTACCAAAGTACCAATCTACTTTACCAAGCCCCTACCCACCAAAAGAACTTTTAAATGAGCCACTTTGTTGCTGTTTTGGGCTTGAACACAAAAGAATCTGTTTGGCCAAGAATTGGTGTTCAAAATAAGGTCTGTATGATGCACATATAGGATCAGGTCTGGAATTCCTGATCCTGCTGCCTCAGATTCCCAGGTGCTGAGATTGGAGCAATAGGCTAGCACAACTGGATAGACCTCACCTGATTTTTTTCAAATACTGTTAAACACTAAATACTTACCTAGATGAAGAACAGGATCAGAAAAAAAAAAAACTGGCTTTTTGTTTATGATAGGGTCTAACTATGTAGCTTGGTAAACCTGGAACTAGACAGGGCTAGCCTCTTACCTTCCTATCTGCGTCGTGAGTACTGAAATCATGTCCACCACCACACCTGGTACCAGCTTAGTCATCTTAAATTAAAACTTAAGATTTTTTTGTTGTTTGTTTTTGTTTTTCCAGACAGGGTTTCTCTGTATAGCCCTGGCTGGCTGTCCTGGAACTCACTCTGTAGACCAGGCTGGCCTCGAACTCAGAAATCCACCTGCCTCTGCCTCCCAAGTGCTGGGATTAAAGGCATGTACCACCACTGCCCAGCTTAAAACTAAGATTAATCCATGACATATCAAGAGCATTCAGAGTTTTTATGGTATAACACAACCTTTCCATAACTTGTGTGCAAGTATGAAAACTAAATAATACTGCCTCAAACACCAGGGAAAGTGGAGAACTTAAACCCTGGCTCAGGACTCAGCTCAATAGTGTTCCAGTACAAAGCAGGTAACTAGAAACCTAACCCCTTCGCAAATCCAAAGGCCTGACAATTCACAGAAACTTAGCACACGCACCATCACTATGAACCTGTTGAGGGCATCTACCTGCTGCTTCTTTAATGTGTTGAATTAATTCCCTGTCTAGAAAGAAGACCTAGAAATAAGATATAAAACATGTGCCAGGGGGGAAATGTGCATGCATTTATTTTTAAGAATTCCCAATAATGGGGAAAATTCAACATCTTTAAAAATGTGTTTATTTTTAAAAATTCAGTTGTATACAAAAGTGTTTCGTAGTTTTTAATTCTCAAGACAGACACCCAACCCCCCACCCACAGCCCACCCTGCTTCAATGGTGTTTCTGGTAACCAGCCCATTTTCCCCTTACAAGAAGTTAATGGCTCAGAATAGACCCTCCTACAGAATTTACCATCACTAACAAACTGTTTAGAGATCTAAAGAAGCTAACAAGCAAAGTTCTTTCAAAGTGAGGTTAATGAAAATCCCTATAATGGCAGTAACTTCCAGCAGACACCACAACAAAGCACCATCAAATGCTGAAAGCTGAAAAATAGATATTTTCAATAATATTTCATTTTCTATTGGAAAAGTCTTTAAATTACATTAAATAAGTCTCTTTTCCCCCAAAGAAATCGTCTAGCTTTTATTATGATGCCTGTAAAAAGTAGGTGACAGTAAGCAGACATGAGTGGTAAAAGCACAGTGCAATGACTTCATCCACTTGCCTCAGAATCAAACCGACTTGTGCCACACCTGATCACAGATAGCAGCGTGGTGGGAATAACCATGCCAAAGGTGACACAATCATGACACCCTCCAGTGATGACTGCAGGCTCCAGAGTTTCTAGCAGTACAAGAAAGCAGTAAGGAGATAGGTAAGGGAGATACCACCACCACCACTCACGTGCTGTCGGTTTGTACTCTGTATAAGTATGTCACAACACTGGAAGTCATGCTTGAGAAAAGGCTATTTCTCAGTGACACCACCAGGCCGATGGAGACACTCTAAAACAGGTACTGAAAGATGAAACTGTAACTTGAAACATCAAGTCCTTGAAACTAGAAAAAGTAATTAATACAGAACTATTTTATCAAAGTCCATGAAATAAAGTTAACTATGACCAGACATCTTCCTTTTTCCTACCTAAACACTGATTCCATCTTTATACAATATACCTGACTCCACTGTTTGAGTCCCAAATTCATTTTAACCCTTACCCCACCAAAACTTCATTTCTGGTGCTGCGACACTAGACTGTAAGAACATCCATCTACCTCTCCTGCGGTTTTTAAAGCTGCATGAAGCCTACACTCACAACCAGGCTCCATTCTCCACATCTCTAAACGTGCCCAACAGCCAAGCCAGTAATGTAGAACACAGCAGCATGAGCAAAATCTACTGTCAGTTCCTTTCTGCAGATACTTAAGTTTTTTGCATAGTGTTAAATGCCACCAACAATCAGAAATATAAAAAAATTTCAAAAACATGTTTTAATTCATATGATAGGTTAGTTACACTTCTCAAAGGCAAAATAATTGATTCCAAACATTTACATGTATTTTGAATTCAAAGTTCCCAACATGCTCTATAAGTTTTATACTAAAAGTCAGGCATAGGCTCAGGAAAAAAAGCTGGATTATGTAAAAGCCTATCAGAGGATCGGCGAGTACTAAGGAATCTTCCTGTTCTAAATGGGATTTCACTAAAGTTACGGGAGCAGGGGCTTAAGACTGGACATACACCTCCCACAGGAGTCTCACAGAATTGGCCTGCCTTTCTCTTTCACGAGCCTGGGAGTAAAAGCACCACCACACCTAGACCAAAACAGAACCTTTTTAGGACTTGTTAAGATGATAAATTATCAAATGCAGAATTAGAAAAATAATTTCCATCAGGGTACTTTTTTTAAATCTAAATTTTTAGTAGTTTTCCTAAATGTATGTAAAACCAGGATAAAAGCCTGAGCTTCTTTTTGATGGACTAAACCTACGAGTTGGGAAGTAAAAAGAAAAATAGAAAGTGGCCAAACAAGACCAGTGAGGAAAACACCCCAGGAGGGATATTATCACATTAAGTGAGCATGAAAACCCCAGTCTTTCTTAGGAAGCCCAAACAGTCTTGAGCTCATGGTTCTGACACCCAAGTGCTAGGATCACAAGAAAGGATGACATAATCGTGTAAAATCTATGAACCCACATTATATAGACATCTCCAGTAAGTGTTCAGTGGAGCCAGGCTGAAGCCGATATGCAAGACAAAAAACAAAAACTGCTGCCACCATGACAAAGTAGGTGCTGCCTGACTCTGAGCTCTCTCATCTACCTCTAACCAGACAATATACCCTGACAATACAGGCAGAGAGTAAACTCTAAGGTGTTTTATACCTTTCAATATCTACATATTAGTGTTACCAAGCCACCCTCCATTAAAAAATCCTAATGAACAATGGAGGTAAACTGTCCATCATTTCACACATTTCAATCTTATCTGAGAATATAAAGAAAAGTACAAAGTTTTAGCTATTTAAAATAAATAAAGAAAAACGTGTTTCCTTTGGCATCTTTATAAAATAACCTATAGCAATAAAAGGATGTAGCTGCAACAGGAAATGTGTGCATCCGCATACATGGAGAAGAACATAGCAGCTTGAGTTTAGTGTGCAGGACAGTGACCCTAAGTCACGGTTAAGTGTGAAAGCCTTACAAGTTGCTGGAAGAACCTTCACATCTTTAATGTTATAATATATTAATGGTTCGTTTATTGCTTGTAGTATCAAGATTATTAATAGTCAAATGAAGTTATGCTGAGTTAATAGGTTCAAAAAGGACTTTTGAAACACTTTATGACTATAAAATGAAACAACACTTCAAGAAAACAAACCTTTTAGAATATGACTTTCAATATACATATAGCCTTACTTTAATTCAGTCTGATTCCATTACATTTCTGTAATTTATGCATTGGTCCTCAAAATGTTTAATTGCATCTCCTTTGCAACAACTGTCTACATAAGTTCACTTAAACCTCAGTGAAGATGGTTAAATGAAGTATTTGGGTTTGCAAAACTAGGAACTGTCAAGCTTTGGAAGATAGAATGAGATGCGACAGTTGCTAAGGACAGGAAGGAAGTCTATGTACAAGAGAAGGTAGAGTTTCAATTCTCACATTATCAGAAACATCATAAACAAAGCTAGATTTAGAATACACCCCTGTTCCTTGTGCATCTGGTATGTACAGTGGCACACTTCAGCTTTCATGTGTCAGCATGGGGAGTGCAGGAAGAGTAACTCAGGAGTCTCACAAAGCAAACCGTCATGCCCAAGTCAGGCTGACTGCGAAGGAACAGGGGCCGCACCCTTCAAGTTTCCAAAGACTTTATCATTTTAAAAATTAATGTCAAATTCACTGAAAAACTACGCAGTGTCCTTTTATTAAATCTAGAAATACTGCAACATCAAGTATTTACTCCTTTTGTAAGAGAAATAAAATCGGCAGCCCCTTTTTACATTACTACTTACAAAGTGAAGAGCTTGGACAAAACCTTCCACACCTATGAGCTAACAGCAGAACAAGGGCCACTGCTCCCCAGTACATTCCCACCAGACACAAGAGAAACTGACCATGAGAATCTGCTCTGCATGGTGACAGGGAAAAGTAAAAGTGTCCCTACCAGTCCAAAGGGACCAAAGAGCTCTGATTAGGTCACCATCTTTAAATTAGGATAAATCTCATAATTCAAGAATGTCCTAATGCTTAAAAGGGTGGTCTTTTCAGCTACCCATTCTAAGAAGTCAAGTACAAGCATGCAAGGAAATTCACAGGCACAGAGGATCTGTGTTCAAACTTAAGAGAGCTGTGATTCTACACCACAATGTGAAGGGCCGACACTCTAGTGTTATCCTAGTTAGTCAACAGAACCCTGAGACAAACTCGTGAGTCTGTTACACTGCTAAACACTAAAGGAGCATGTTTTCCCATGGTTTTAGCTTAGCTCAAAGAATTTTTACACTATTAAGAAAAAAATTAAAGTATTTCCCCTTTTTAAATTTACACAGACGTTTAATTAGCTTTATTTACAGAGCAGGGATTTTTTTTTTTTTTGCAGTCTCCAATGGTGCCTAGTAACATCATTAGGCAAGAATGCCAGTTTAAAAGAAATTTATGCAGAATCCTAAAAATAACAGGTGTTGATGCTCCTCAAGAAGAGGCGAGCGAGTGAGCGTGGCTGGCAGCAGCTCCTGTGCCTCAGTTACTCAGAAGCAGTTCTGTTGCAGTCTCTACATCCCATGATTTTGAAGACAAGGCCACTATTACTGCATTCTGTAAAGAAACAGACAAGAGCAGTCACATCCTACGGAACCAAACCCTCCTCTCTGCACCGAGAAGCATGTATTCTTCCCTCTACTACTGAATGGAAACGATTGTCAAGGACTCCAGTAACAAAACTATTAACCAAAACTAGATTTTAAAAATTGCTAGCCCCCTTGTCCCAAGGACTGGGAGCAGAAGTTTAAAATGGGTAGTCAAATCAATTCCTCTGGTACTTACCCTATCAAAACCCATAGCACAGAGGTTTTCTATTTTTTTGGTGTATTCTGGACTAGAAACTGGTGCTCCAGCATACACGTGTGCCCAAAGTCGAGCTGTCTGCTTGAACATTTCAGGATTTTGTTTGTACTATATGGAAGGAAAAAGCAGTTAACAATACAGTGTGAATTACCATAGATGCTCAACTATGACTTGCTTGTTGAAAGAAAATACATATATACTTAGAATGTAACTCAATTGGGCTGGGCTGCAGAGATCAGTAGTAGTATTAGCTTAGTAAGCACCTTTAGAAACTCAATTACCAGCACCCCATGTGCTAAAACATAAAAGGTGATTCATTTCCACTGCAGAGAGGTCATTCAAGAAATGAAGCTTTGTGAAAATAAAAGACAGTTATCCTCTTTAAACAAACATCTAATATTAAATGAACTTTATCAAAATGTTCTAATCACTGGACACAACAAAATCAGTAGCATGCCAAGTTACATAAACATTAGCTGATAAACATAACACTAATAAATACAATCAAATATGCTAGTAGGCAGACCTCAAGCTGAGATACTTATATGCTCTTAGAGCTATACTGAAAGGTAACCAAAGTAAACCCAACACTCAAAGAATCTAACTCACATTACTTTTGAATCAAGACAACTTAAAAACTCACAAAAGAGCCCTTCTAGACAGTAAGGTTTGCCACATGAAACTGGAAAAGGGTGAGGTAAACTCATTGTAAAAATGCTTGTAAGGCAAAGTACAAAGTAATGGTGTCAATTCATTTTAATATTTCTTATCAAAGTACTATTTTTAAATTTTATTTATGTATGTGTATATGCACAGGTGTGGTAAGCTGGAGTAAGCAGTAGAGGGTACTGGGACCTAACCTCTGTCCTCATAACGGTAATAAAGAACTATGCACCTAAGCCACTCAGCTCTCTAGCCCCAGAGCAGAAGCTGGGTAAGCTCATTATTCTCCTGTCTCTGACATTGCTTTATCTCGAAAACTTCTCAATATGTAGCCCTGGCTAGCCTAGAACTTGCTATCTATATCTAGTTCAGGCTTGGTTCAAATTTAGACATTCACCAACCTCTAGGATTAAGTGCTAGGATTAAGGACTGCATAACCATAGCCAGCTCTTAGCAAACTAAAAGGCTAATTATCTCCTTTATATTAAGATGTAATATACCTAATGTATTTCAAGCAATACTTTGTAACGAACAACACAAACAATATTTTAGGTGTTAAAAATCAGCTACGGAAGCCAAGAGATGGGTCGGCAGTTAAGAGCACTGGCTGCTACTCCACAGGACCAGGGTTCAATTCCCAGCACCCACATGATCCTGTACCTCCAGGATCTGACACACTCACAGAGGCATACATTGAGGCAATGTGCATAAAATAAAATATTTTTTTCATAAGTCACCTTTTATTTTATATCATAATTTATCTCAATTTGTGGGAAAATCTTGCTTGAAGATAAGGTTCAAGTAAGACTTCTGCTACCAAATATTAATAGCACATATGTGCAAATTACAAAAAGCTTTAGTTCTAGCCGGGCGGTGGTGGCACAAGCCTTTAATCCCAGCACTTGGGAGGCAGAGGCAGGCGGATTTCTGA
>NW_022196905.1:58731931-58735772 GCF_008632895.1 Mastomys coucha | reverse complement strand
CAAAAAAAAAAAAACCAACCCAAAAAACCTATAGTTTTAAGCACTTTAAGTATAGCAATGGTGGGATGGATAGATGGCTCAGGAGTTCAGAGCACTGACTGCTCTTCCAGAGGTACTGAGTTCGATTCCCAAAACACATGGTGGCTCACAACCATCTCTAATGGGATCTGATGCCCTCTTCTGGTGTGTCTGAAGGCAGCTACAGTGTACTCATCATATACATTAAATAAATAAATCTTAGAAAAAAAGTCTAAGCCAGGCAGTGGTGGCACAGGCCTTTAATCCCAGCACTTGAGAGGCAGAGGCAGGAGGATTTTTGAGTTCGAGGCCAACCTGGTCTAGAGTAAGTTCCAGAACAGCCAGGGCTATACAGAGAAACCCTGTCTCAAAAAAACATGCACACACAAAAAGTCTAGCAATGAAAATAAGGAAGTATGAACAAAAAGAATAAACAGATATATACTTAAATTAAAGCTATAAATGAAGGTCTTGAAACACGGCTTAGAGCACTTGCTCTTCTTCCAGAGGACCAGAAATCAATTCCCCAACACCAACATTTAGTGGCCTATAGTTTCAACTAGAGGGCATCTAGAAACTTCCTCATACATCTACAATCAATACAAGCACATAAGTGAACACACACAGAACAGAATGTTAAAAATAAATGTTTAAAAAACAAAAACAAAAGACACAAGGAAAGAAATTTGAGCCAAAAATCTGACTCAGCAGCTAAGGACACTAGTAACAAGGACCCAACAGTTGTCCTTTGACCTAAAGATACGTGTTGTGACACAGAGAAAGAAAGCACATTTTTGGGCTGGTGAGATGGCTCAGCGGGTAAGAGCACTGACTGCTCTTCAGAAGGTCATGAGTTCAAATCCCAGCAACCACATGGTGGCTCACAACCACCCATAATGAGTTCTGATGCCCTCTTCTGGTGCGTCTGAAGACAGCTACAGTGTACTTACACATAATAAATAAATAAATCTTAAAAAAAAAAAAAAAAAAAAAAAAAAAAGAAAGAAAGCACATTTTTAAAAATTATTCTTGGAGCTGGAGAGATGGCTCAGTGGTTAAGAACCCTGATTGCTCTTCCAGTGGTCCTGAGTTCAAATCCCAGCAACCACATGGTGGCTCACAACCATCTGTCATGGGATCTGATGCCCTCTTCTGCACATATATATAATAAATAAATAAATCTTAAAAATGAATTATTCTTCATGTACATTTATGTTTTGCCTGCATGTATGTCTGTGTGAAGGTGTTATATCCCCAGACACTGGATTTACAAACTGTTATGAGCTGCCATGTAGGTGCTGGGAATTAAACCTAGGTCCTTTCAAAGGGCACATTTTATAAGCACATTTTTAAAAATTTGAAGGTTGGCTGAAAAATGTTTTCTTAAAGAGGAAGCAAGAAAAACAGAATGCAATGACATAAACATGACTATAATCTCAAAAAACACATGAACTCAAAGACTACCACGTTAAGAGTTAAGTGTCGATGAAGAACCTCTGCAATAAGCATGTCTGCACAGTGACAGTGGAGTTCCTAACCGGTACTTGGTTATTCTCTCTGTATTTGTTTTTTATTATGTTATTACAGGATTTTATTTGTTTTTTTTGTGTTTTTTTTTTTTTTTTTTTTTTTTTTTTTTTTTTTTTTAGAGATTTATTGATTTATTTTACATGAGTACACTGTAGCTGTCTCCATATACATCGGAAGAGGGCATCGGATTCCATTACAGATGGTTGTGAGCTACCATGTAGTTGCTGGAAACTGAACTCAGGACCCCTGGAAGAGCAGTCAATGCTCTTAAGGGCTGAGCCATCTCTCCAGCCTATGACATGATTTTATTATCTGTTACAAAATTACTTTATTAAAGGAAACCTTTTCTGCCGGGGCGGTGGTGGTACACACCTTTAATCCCAGCACTTGGGAGGCAGAGGCAGGTGGATTTCTGAGTTCGAGGCCGGGCCTGGTCTACAGAATGAGTTCCAGGACAGAGAAACCCTGTCTCAAACGGCCACCCCCCAAAAAAAGAAACCATTTCTAAACTTAGTCCTAATGTAGAATGTTCACATGCTGACATCACATATTAAACACTGCACACACAGGTCTAAGAACATCTTCAAAAGCTGCTTTCTTACCTGATTCGCTACTACTGCATCTTGAGGGTCATCTGGTTCTGCAGCCGCCAACAGGGCTTGCAATGACAATAATACCGTGCGCAGAGTCATTGCTGCTGCCCTAATTTCAAATTAGGAAAATATCCCAGTTAAAAGGACTTTGAATGAAATAAAGTCTGCTATCTGAATTAAAACAAAAATATACTAGAACTAAAAATGGTATACTTAACAAACGTGTATAAGTGCCAATTTTTTTACTTTTACAATGAGTCATTTTCTAAGACAATTCAAATCACCTCATCGTGACCCGACCTTGCTTTTTCTCCGCTTGTTCCATTTACCTACCTTGTAATCTTTCTCTTATCTACTGACTTCAATCTTAATTAATTTTCCATCTTAGATTTTGTGTGAGTTTCTGTCTCCACGTAAGTATGGTGCTAAGTGTTTGGTCCCCATGAAGGTTATTAGAACAGGAGTTAGAGATGCTTACGAGTCACTGTTTTGATGTTGAGAGCCAAAGCCAAGTACTCTTCAAGAATACATGATCTTAACCACTGAGCAAGCTCTCCAATCCCTTACCCATATTCCATAATGAAGTAATAATTTACGTTAACAGTACAGATGAACTGTATAATTTTTAACAGATTTTTATATTTTTTTCCATGGCTTTAGAACTTTATTGTAGAAAACACACACACACACACACACACACACACACAGAGAGAGAAACCTCAACTTATTGGAAGCAATATGTGTTAATACAGTGAATGTCAGTAAATGTTCTTTCTTTGACTGGTGGCATGAGCAGGACTGGGGACTTGTTTTTGGGGACAGAGTCTAACTAATACTTCTTCTTAAGACAGATTAAAAAAAGGATGCTACCATCTCTTCCTCCCAACTGCAAGAACTTTAGGCCTGTATTACTCATTGTCATATGATGACTTATGAACTAAAGAAGTGAGCATTTTCCTCACCTAAGACCTGCTCAATTAGAAGTCAGGAGTGTTTGATCCAATGGTCCAAGGAAAATGACAAAAGACAGAATTTGTAGAATACTGTTCTTTATATGCTAATTGGCAACAGCTGTTCTGCACCAATCAAATAAGTTTCTCACACAATGTAGGTCTATATTTCATATATTAAACTATCCACTATATACCAGTCTCTAAAGTGATCTTAGGAAAGCCAGGCATAGTGGCATAAATGGACAATTTTAGCACTTGTGAGATGAAGGCAGGTCAAGTTCACCCTAATATAAGGCAAGACTCTGTCTAATGTAAGGGCAGAGGGGAAAACAATTACAATGAAAATTTCTAATTGACTAACTTATTCTTCTAGAGAAGCTAGAGCAATTGGGGAAATCTGCCATGATGCTTACAAAGTAGCTGGCACTGCCAGGCACAGTGCTATAAATTTCTACACTTAGGACTTGGTAGATACAGAAGACCTAGACTAAACTGAGATCTATGGCAAAAACTAAAAAACAAAACAAAACAAAAGGCTGAGCTGAGAAAATAAAATAATATGTTCACACACTCAATCAGTATTTAAAACACATTAAGTGCTTTAAAAAGCAATCCAAGAGCATGGTAGGCAGAGCCTAGCCTGGTTTATAGTTTAATAACAGCAACCTTGGTTAGGCAGACTACCACGGACCGGGATTTCTCGCGGGGTCCCTGTTCCGCGGGACACGGGATTCTGGCCAGGTGGGC
>NW_022196905.1:58730290-58730787 GCF_008632895.1 Mastomys coucha | reverse complement strand
GTAATAACAGTAAGCAAGATTATGTACTGAACCCAATCTAAAGGGTTTAATGTGTTTAAATTATTATTACTATTTTTTTTATTTATTGGCCAACTCATCAATGTTCTAAGTATTTAAAAAACTTCTGTTAATATCTGAAATTTTTGTCTTCAATTGTTCTATATCGTAAGAAATATCTGTATCTTTCTACACTCTCTGTAAATGGGCCTTAGTTTACTGAAATGATGTATGACACTTAGTGGCTAACCTAACTTTCAAACAACATAGTATATAGATAAGAGACACAAGAAAAATTCACATTAGTAGCAATAAGTCTAAACAAATTTGACTGAATAGCAGTAGTGTTAGTGATTCTTGTTGTTGTAGTCTGTGGAGGATGTCTGTTTCTCTATTTCTGTCAGATGTTAGTCTGTTTTTTCTGTTCTTTTTTATCTTCTTCTCAGTGAGTGGGAGAGGTACAGCTGGTTGGACCAGTCTTTTTGGGATCTAAGGAATTG
>NW_022196905.1:58723994-58727180 GCF_008632895.1 Mastomys coucha | reverse complement strand
GGGCCCAGGGGACTGCGAGAGATACATGAATCTGAGTCCTAGCCCATCTAAGTTCTAATGCTAGTCCTACATGTGAGTCTAAGTCCTTCTTCTTCCAGTCCTAGTGCTAGACTGAAGTCACATAGACAAACGACCCCCACATCCAAGGTCACCTGACTTCTAAAAGCCAGGTGTAGAGTAAGAAGAAGAGGGGTAGAGCCCTCTCTGTTGAGATATTCTTATGCTAATTATTTGGTTCTTGCTAGAGACAGACAGAAGAGAATCTTGACCTAACTCTTTCAGCTAATGTCTTACAGAGAAACCTTACAATTACTCTCTAGTACTTAAAACATTAAACTAAGATAGTTAGAAACATTGGTGAAGGTCAGAAAACAATGTCCAAATTTTCTCTTGCTAGCTGTAAGAATATGATATCTTGGTAAATTCCTAACACACAAGTACAAAAACATATCTGGGCCACCTCTGAGTTTAGGGTGCCAGACAACAATGTAGAGACAAGAGACTGACTTTCCTTGAAGTTTTCACCTCAAATACCGCCATCACACAGGTGTCCGTGACAGCAGACCTTGTCTTAAAAGAAAATCTTTTCAAACAGGTTCATTACTTTACATCCTAGCCGATGAAACAGACAATTTTTGTCTGGACCTAGATGTTCAATTTCCTAAGAGCTTCAAAATTTTCTTTCTTTCTTTTCTATTTTTTGGTTTTTCGAGACAGGGTTTCTGTGTAACCCTGGCTGTCCTGGAACTCACTCTGTAGACCAGGCTGGCCTCAAACTCAGAAATCCGCCTGCCTCTGCCTCCCAAGTGCTGGAATTAAAGGCGTGCGCCACCACTGCCCAGCGGTCAAAGTTAATTTTCAACCTAGAGTTGTAATATATTTTTAGCATACTCTGAGAATGATGAGATGGCTAAGTAGATAAAAACACTTGTGAGACAAGTCTGGAGACAAACCCAAGTTCATGCCCAGGACCGAGATAAAGATTCAAAGAAAGAACAGATTCCACATTGCTGTCCTATGACCTTTACACAGGCAACACACCCACACCATATGCACATAAGCTCTTAAATACAAGAAGTTGAAATGTATATATAAGCAAACTTAACACTTATTTATACCTTTCCATTAATACAAAAAGATGAAAATTCTTTCCTTAGGAAGCATCTACTACTCTAATTTTAGTACTTTACAAATTTTAGATAAATACTTCAGTGAATAAGACTACTTAAAAAGAACTGGGCAGGGGCTTGAGAGATGGCTCAGAGGGTAAAAGCACTAACTGCTCTTCCAGAGGTCCTGAGTTCAATTCCCAGCAACCACATGGTAGCTCATAACCATCTGTCATGGGATTGGATTCCTTCTTGTGGCGTTTCTGAAGACAATGACAGTGTACACATATAAATAAAATAAATCAATCTTTAGAAAAATGATTTAAAAACATTTAAAAAAAATAAAAAGAACTGGATATGGTGCTGCATGCCTTTAATCCCAGTACTGGGAGACACACGAAAAATACAATCATTAAGGAAAGGCAAAACAGGGCTGGGTGAGATGGCTCAGCAGGTAAGAGCACTGACTACTCTTCTGAAGGTCCTAAGTTAAAATCCCAGCAACCACATGGTGGCTCACAAACACCCTCTTCTGGTGCGTCTGAAGACAGCTATAGTGTACTTATTTATAATAAATAAATCAAGGCAAAAGAAAACCACCCATATATTAAGATGTCTAGCACAGGGTAGGGGATGGTGGCACATGTACTCAGCAGGCAGGGGTACATAGAGCTCTTCTGAGATGCAGGCCAGCCTGCTTTATCTACATAGTAAGTTTTAAAAGGGCCAGGATTATACAGAAAAACCCTGTATTCTGTAAAGAAAAGGAAAAAGAAAAAAATAAACAAATACCTACTATCAAAACGAAAACAGAAAGTGACAGTTGCTACTAATGATGTATAGGAATTTTAATTCATTCACTGTAGGTAGAAACAGAGAGAAGTTCCTCAAAGAATTAAAGTTAATCCAACTATTCTACTTCAGCAAAGACAACCAAGGAAATGAAAGCAGAGACTTCAAAACTCGTGCTTATACCTTCATAAATAAGTGCCCAAAGGTGGGTGCAGTTTAAGTGGGATGGATAAATGGGAAACCAAAATATTTTAGTTTAAATTATTTCACTTGAAAATACAATCTTGTGGTATGTGTGATGCTACCAGACTGGTAAACCTTGAAATTATATGAATTTAAATAAACCAGACATAGAAGATCTAATTATTTTAGGATTTTAATGTAAGGCTGCTAGAATATTAAAAATTTACAGTTTTATCTTTTAGGTTAGAAAAAATTCTGTAAATAATCTATATAAGGTATATATAACTTAACATAATTAACCAAACACTTAAAAAGGGACAAGATGAAGCAATATGTCCATTTCCCACAATCCTATCCCATACTCCTTTTGAATTTGGGAAAGGCTGTCATGCAGTGGTGACAAGGGCCATCTGCCACTAAGAAGGTGGTGGCTCAAGAGGCAGGTGAATTTCTGAGTTCAAGGCCAGCCTGGTCTACAGAGTGAGTTCAGCCAGGGATACACAGAGAAACTCTGTCTCGAAAAACCAAAACCAAACCAAACCAAACCAAAACCAAAACAAACAAACAACAACAACAAAAAAAAAACACACGATCAAGACGTACAAAAAGACTCAAAGAGTGGGCCTCCATGTCCTCTATGACATGGAGATGTGGAAACTGCCAAGAAAGAAGACAGAAACTCAAAGGATAACAGGGTTATCTGGGCTGAATATGCAATATGGCTAGCATATACTAAGGAGGAAGAAAGACTCAAACCAAACCTTAGCCCTGGCTGTCCTGGAACTCACTCTGTAGACCAGGCTGGCCTCGAACTCAGAAATCTGCCTCCCAAATGCTGGGATTAAAGGCGTGCACCACCACTGCCCAGCTTCTAACTTCCTTATTCCCAGTTCATTCACCGTTTGTTATACCAAGGAAATGTGATAGGCAGCTGTTCTGGCTACCTACTACCATTTGGTACTTGACATTAAGGACTCTTGCATTCTGGACCCATAAGACAAACACTTTCATTTCTGAGGTGGGACTCTGAGTTGCAGACTAGCCTGGTCTATATAGTGAGACTCTGCCTAGATAGATGGATGGATGGATGGATGGATGGATG
>NW_022196905.1:58723057-58723959 GCF_008632895.1 Mastomys coucha | reverse complement strand
GGGTGGGTGGATAGACAGACGGATAGGTGGGTAGATGGGTAGGTGGATGGATGGATGGATGGATGGATGGATGGATGGATATATGGATGAACAGATGAACAGACAGACAAAAGACAGATAAGCAAACAAATCCATACATAAACAAATCCATACATAGTATAGTGCAATACTAAACCAATGATATATTCAATGACACTTTGAAATAACTACTACAAATATCAAACAAAGCCTACTTGGCCAACCCTAAAGACTACAGAAATTTTATCTTTGAATAGAATTATTGCCTATTTTTATTGTTTTGTCTTTAAAATTCAAATCAATTAATGTGAAATTTTAAGTTTACAAAAAAACTCTTCTATTCATTGTTGTCTCAAGTGCTTATTACAACAGTACTTCACTGTTTCCAGGATTTCATATGCATAATTAATTCTGTTTTATGAAAGACTAAACTTCAAGCAGGAATATGAAATTTCAAGATGCACTGGTTTGCTGACAAGAAATCAGCTCAGCAGGTAAAGAACTTAGGGTACAGGCCTAACAACTAAATTCTATGCCCAGATTGCTTTGACAAGAAATGGCCTGGGTAAGGCTAAGTGAGAGAAGGGGGGGTACAGCTCCTACAATTATTCAGACAAAAGGTAAAATGGAATGTGGGTCACAGCAATAATAAGGGAGTTGCTGGTGAGATGCAAGCCTTATCATATTCATAGACAGTGTATATACAACAACAGAAAAAAAGACAAACCAAGCCAGATATGACTTTAAGCCCAGTACATAGGAGGCAGAAACAAATAGATCTCAGTGAGTTTGAGACCATGCTGGTCTACAAAGGAAATTCCAGGATAGATAAGGCTATACAATGAGAACCAGCATCAGTAGGAAAGAGAAAGAATGGGGGTGGG
>NW_022196905.1:58716340-58723047 GCF_008632895.1 Mastomys coucha | reverse complement strand
GGAGGCCAAAGAGTAAACCTATGGAAACAGCAAAAGGATTTTTGTTTACTTATACACATAGGTGTTCTGCCTGCAACTTATCTGGGAACCATGAGTAATGCAAGTGCTCTGTAAGCCAGAAGAGGATATCAAAGCCATGGCACTATACGATGTGGTACTGGAATGCCAACATGAGTTCTCTGCAAAACAGCCATTGTTTTTAACTGCAGAGCCATCTCTCCTCTGCCTCCTGAATGCCGAGATCTAAATAAGAGGTGTGCACCCCAACCTCAGGAAAAGCAAGTTTGTTCATTACATAATTCAAACACAGATAATAAGTAGACATCAACATGAGCTTGGAATGTAATGAAGATGACTCCGGGGTTTGATGTGGTAAGAGAATACCAACTACAGAAAGCTACCCACTGTTCTCTGCATGCTCTTACATATGCACAAATACACCAATGTTTAAAATGTAAAAATAAATAGCAATAAATAAGGAGGATATGTGACTTCCCAGTTTGTACTTTGGAAAATATGAAATCAGAGTTTTGATAGAAGCAAAGATGGAAAAGAAGATTCTGGAACTGATCTCTGCAGATCCTCATCTGCAAAGACCCAGGAGACACAGAAAATACGAGCAGTTATGAAAAACCAAAGAAACCCAGAATGAACGCCCTGGAAGTAAACTGAAAACAGAACGTTTCTAGGCAAATGTCCACTGACATCGATGCCTTATGAAGGCAGAGAGGCTGGAACTATTTCCCTTTGTTTGGTGACATCACAATCTTTTCTTCTTCCCCTTCCAAAACAGGGTTTCGCTAAATAGTGACGACTAGCTTCAAACATTACAGTCACCATACCTCAGCCTCCCAAGCACTCAATTCACAAATGTGAAATACTTTATTCAAATTCATTTTAATTCTGGATACTTTTTCTATTAGTAAGATTATGTACTTATATAATAATTATGAATGCAAAGTTGTTGTCTAAACCTACACCATCAGATTAATTAGTGCTGAAATACACCTGCTTCATTCATTACATTACATGAACCAACATTACATGAACCAACTAAGTTCTCTCAAGCCAATGTGTACCTCATTAGCTTCATCTCAAAAATGAGAAAACTAAGAAGCACAAATCTGTTTATAACAACAAAGCCTAACAAGTAGAAGGGAGATCGAAATTTGATGGCTACAAAAACAGGAAGTCTTAAATACTCAACAGCCACCAGGAGGGATGAATATACTCCTAAAGTAAGGCAGAAGTTCAGTTCAGGGCTAGCTTGGGCTCCACAGGAAAACCTTCCTTTAAAAGAAAAAATTGTGTGTGACTGAGCATGCAAGCATGTGTGTATACACCAGTGAAAGAGTTCAGCCAGTGAAGGTGCTTGCTGCTTCCCACTTGAGATCAATCCTGAGAACTACTAAGTGCAGTTTATGGACTCCTGCAGGTTGTAATCTGGCCTCCATAATGTACTGTAGCATGCTCTCTCTCTCTCTCTCTCTCTCTCTCCCCCCCCTCTCTCTCTCTCTCACACACACACACACACACACACACACACACACACACGCATGCTAAAACCAAAATATGCAAATAAAGTAAAGAAACAGCTAAGTGAAGTAAAGAAGTCTCAATAAAAGAAAATATTACTTGCAAAATAACACCTAAGAACAATACAACTTTGGATAACTTTTGCCTATATTTTATCTCAAAGCTAATTGCTTCAACTTACATTTTTAGTCCATTACAAACACCTTTCAATAAGATAACAAGGAAGGAAATTTACCAAAATAAAAAATGAAACAAGAATTTTTAAATATAAAATTAGCATTTGATATTATTTTAAAAATGTGTCCATTTAAAGAGTTATCATAATCTCAATTAAAATATATTTTTCATTGTACTTAACAGAATTTATAAATTAGTGCCGAAGGTATAACTTATGTTTTGGGGAAATTAACACTTAATATTTGTAGCCTGGGTTTTCCTATGAGACAGAGAAGAGAGAGCAAATTCAGAGATCTCTTACCATTGATCTTTCAGGATATCCAAACAAATAGCCCCTGTGACGGAACTAATATTAGGGTGCCATATTTTAGTGATAAACCGGACCTAGAATATAAAGCACACTTGAGTTTTAAAGTAATAAGGAGGACAGAAACAAACAAACAAATAAACAAACCCAACATGTAAAGGTAAAATATACCTTGAAGAAAATGGTACTCCAGGATAAATGACATGCCATACTTTTATATTATTCCAAGAGGGCACATAGGAAAAAGTCTTCATCGGCCAAATGTTTTTTAATGTACATTCTATATCCAAACTAACAAATTTGCTCTGTATCTAGTATTACACTAGATGAGAAGAGACTATAAAATTCATTCAATTAAAATAGCAGGGAAAACCAAATAGAAACATTAAACGATACCTACACAAGTATGGGGTAAGGTGCAAACCAGGATTCAAAGAAAAATGGGTGCATATGTACCAAAGGTTTATAATGGTCCTAGGATTTCTATACAAACTTAAATGTTGTTCTCAAACGTTTCCAGATAATTCAACAAATATTTGAAGGCCTACTACAGTGTGTCAAACACTACTGAGAAACTTTAGACTCTAAAGTTTAGAGTTTAAAGATCTAAACTCAATGTGGGTATAGGAGCCTGTATCTTTAATCCCAACACTGGGAATCCAGAAGCAGACCGATTTCTGTGAGAACTGGAGGCCAGCATGGTTTACATAGACAGTTCATACCAGCCAGGGCTTTAAGGACAAAGTAATAAATATTTTTAACATAGTCAATGATACCTACCCTGTGTGCATTGTCCTCTAAAGACTGCTCACTCCAGGTTTGACTAAGTGTGATAGGCTTGGCTGTTCATTCAGTTTATTAGCAGGGCTCAGGGGTTCATAAGCCCTCTATCTTCCTTGCTGTCTCAATATCATATCCAAGGGTTTTATTTTTGTCTGAACTTCCGTGTGCTATTTCTCAGTAGCATTGTTCTATCCTCTTCCCTACACTAACGATGTAACCCATCAGCCTCTATCACTTACCACTGCCTCCTAACTTATTCCACAGTGTTCTTTCCTTCTCCCTGTCTATTTTTGACTTCACAACTACAGTTCTTCTGCCCTGTCTGGTCTTTATTGATAGAAGGTTCTGCCCCTACTCACTGGCTATGGCATCTCCAAAACCTAATATATCACATTTAAGGACACACATTATTATGGCAAACTTGTTATCACAGAGATAAACAAGAGCTCTTTCAAATACAGTCAATGTGAAACTAAGACATACAGAAACTTTGAACAGTAACCATTTCTTTTTGTTTTCTCTCTTTTTTTTAATTTTAAAGATTTATTTATTTATTATATGTAAGTACACTGTAGCTGTCTTCAGATGCACCAGAAGAGGGCATCAGATCTTATTACGGTGGTTGTGAGCCACCATGGGGTTTCTGGGACTTGAACTCATGAGCTTCCAAAGAGCAGTTGGTGCTCTTCCCCGCTGAGCCATCTCACCAGCCCTGTTTTCTCTTTTTTTATTTTGTTTTGTTTTGTTATATTTCCAGACAGGGTTTTCTGTTTAGCCCTAGCTGTCCTAGACCTCACTCTGTATAAGCAGGCTGGCCTCGAACTCAGAGATCCTCCTCCCTCCCAAGTGCTGGAATCAAAGACATGTGCCAACATCGCCTACCATTTCTTTTAAAAAAAAAAAAAAAAAAAGTCCTAATTTTTATGTGTGTGTGTATGTACATACACAGAATCTCACTGGAGTTACAGGAATTGTAAGCTGCCTAACACGAATGCCAAGAACTGAGCTCAGGCTCTCTGGAAGAACAAGAGCTTTTAACTTATGAGTCATCTCTCCAGCTCTACTGCAACTATTTCTTTGTTAGATATATAAGCACAAAATCTACAACTAAGTATTTTCCAGTCAGTGAGTTCAACTTATAAAGACATCAGATAATTACAGACATTAACAGCAGTAACTCAAGGAAAACAAAGCATTCTGTAATTTTTTTTTTTTTTTATTTTATAACAAAGTCTAAATATGAATTCCTCATATGCCTGGAACTCACGATGTAGATCAGGCTAGCCTCAAGCTTAAATTAAGAGATTAGCTTATCTCTGTCACCCCAATGCTAGGACAAAAGAGATTTTAAAGTTGCACTAACATGACTAACTTCTATAAAAAAAGGATTTTTTTTTTTTTTTTTTTTTGGTTTTTCGAGACAGGGTTTCTCTCTGTAGCCTCGGCTGTCCTGGTACTCACTCTGTAGACCAGGCTGGCCTCGAACTCGGAAATCCGCCTGCCTCCGCCTCCCAAGTGCTAGGATTAAAGGCGTGCGCCACCACCGCCCGGCTAAAAAAAGGATTTTTAAATTGCTACGAAAGGTATCAGAGAGTAGAGTTTAGGCAAGTGATCTCAGTGCATGTTAACTCATCTTGCTCTTGTACGCAGTGCAGAGCAATGGTGTTGAGTCTCAAACTTAGGAACCAGTAATACTAGTGGCAAGATCTCTAGTCACTGAGCTATGTTGCAAAGCACTCTGTCTTTTTTTTTAAAAAAATATTTATTTATTTTATGTATATGAATACACCATTGCTCTCTTCAGACACACCAGAAGATGGCATCAGACCCCGTTGCAGATGGCTGTGAGCCACCATGTGGTTGCTGGGAATTGAACTCAGGACCTCTGGAAGAGCAGTCGGTGCTCTTAACCACTGAGCCATCTATCTCTCCAGCCCCGTCTCTCTCTCTTTTTTTTTTTTTTTAATTTTTTTTTTAAAGATTTATTTTATTTATTATATGTAAGTACACTGTAACTGTCTTCAGACACATAAGAAGATGGCATCAGATCTCATCACAGATGGTTGTGAGCCACCATGTGGTTGCTGGGATTTGAACTCAGGACCTCTGGAAGAGCAGTCAGTGCTCTTAACCGCTGAGCCATCTCTCCAGCCACTCCCCCCCCCCTCTCTTTTTTTAAAGGGGAAAGTCATATATACATTAGTTCCTGAAGCTATACATGTACAGAACCAAGAAATCAACAGGTCTAAGGAAATTCTTCAATTAATTCTTATATTGACATCCTGAACTAACAAAAATTTAAAACTTAAAAAAAAGGGGGGGGAAGGGGCTTGGCAGGGATGAAGTAAAAACTAGATCCAGGTGGACGAACCAACCCAGAGCGTCAGCAATTGGTAGATAGGAGCAGAAGGATCATAAGCTGAAGACCATCATCAGCTATGGAGAGTTCTAGGCCTGCCTGGGCTACCTTAGACTCTCTGTAAAACAAAAACAAAAACAAAAGCACGTGTCAGATATGACCCATGCACAATCCCAGTGTGTAAAAAAATAAAAACACATGCCAGATGTTATGGCTTTAATCCAGATGTTGTGGCTCATGCTTTAATCCCAGGCAGAACAGCTGGGTTGCTGAGAGATCTAGGCAAGTATGGTTTACATGCCAAGCCAGATGTACATAATGAGAAATTGTATCAAAACAAGCAAGCAAGCAAACAAAAAAAAATAAAATAAAATAAGAGCTGCTGAGATGGCTCAGTAGTTACAAGTTACTGCCAAGCACAAAGCCAGATCTGGTGGTATCCACACTCTTCAATCCCAATACATGGGAGGCAGAGAAAAGCATGCCTCTAAAAAGTCAACATGGCCAACATAGTCAGACAAATACCACCCCCCCCTTTTTTATTTTGTCCCACTATGCAGCTTTGGCTGCCCTGGAACACAGGGATCCATCTGCCATGGATCTGAAAAGCTAGACTAAACCAGGACAGCCCGTGAGACTCTTGAGAACAACAAACCTTGTGCTGTGAGGCCTGAAAGCATGTCCAAATCCCCATTAACTCATGGAAGAGTGGAAAAAGAACTCCATCTAAAAGTTGTTCTCTGATCTTAAGATATACATCGCAGCATAAACACACAATAACTGTATTTTTAGCAAACACTGCTTTTTTTCCAGGCAGGGTTACTCTGTGTAGCCCTGGCTGTCCTGGAACTCACTCTGTACACCAGGCTGGCCTTGAACTCAGAAATCCACCTGTCCATGCCTCCCAAGTGCTAGGATTAAAGGCGTACACCACCACTGCCCTGCTTTCAATACTTTTTTAAAAGTTGATCCTACTCTAAAGAAACACTTAAGTGATTTATAGTAGTCTAGTACTACAATACACTAATAAAAAATTCCAGTCTCGTATTTTTACACAAAAAATGGCATTAGCACCATGTGTAAAATTCAAAACTCAGTAGTTTAAGGGAGTGTTCATGTGCTACAGAAAAAATCTGAATACTATATATTCAGAGAAAAAAATTGTTATCAGATAAAAACTAAAAAACTCTTCTTAATCATCTATACTAGCAACCAGCACCAGCATTCTCATCTCTTCCTACAATGCAGTCTCCACTTCCCTCACTATTTCAGTCAACTACCTCATGTAAGACGAAGTTCACAATTCCACCGTTAAGTTTAATGAAAAACCTTAAGTGATATTACATTTACTCCAAAATGGAAAATATTTCACTCAGACAAAAGAAAATACTCTGTTACTTAAAACAGGCAGGCTCACTCATTAAAGATTAGTATTGGTACTTAATAATCAATTTCACAGCTGGAGAGAGGGCACAGTAGTTGACATAACCTGTCACTCTCCCAGAGGATCTGCATTCAATTATGAACACCCAGACGGTTCTTTTT
>NW_022196905.1:58711658-58716218 GCF_008632895.1 Mastomys coucha | reverse complement strand
TGGCCTCAAACTTAGAAATCCGCCTGCCTCTGCCTCCCAAGTGCTGGGATTAAAGGCGTGCACCACCAGTGCCCAGCTGGTTCTTTTTTTAATGAACTTCATTTAGAGAAAGTCACCAAAGGCTTGGACCTTTAGTTTTATGTTAATGTATCAGGGTGTTTTGCATTCATGTATCTCTGTACACTGTGTAACTCTGGTGTCCAGGAAGACCAAATGAAGGCACTGGACACCCTGAACTGGAGCTGCAGATGTCTTTATGCCACCCTGTGGGTGCTGGGACGCAGAGCCAGATTCTTTAGTGTTCTTAAGCCAGTGTTCTTAAGCACCCACCTACATGCCCAGCCCCTCACAACTATTTTCAAACTGCAGTTCCAGTGGATACAAGATTCTCTCTGACTTCCAAGGGCACACACATACATACAAACACAACACCCATACACATAAAATAAAATGTTTTTAAAGTAATAACTACTTATTTCATATATTAAAAGTGTGTTTTAGCCAGGTGGTGGTGGTGCATGCCTTTAATCCCAGAGCTCTGGAGCAAAATCTCTGTGAGTTCAAGGCCAGATTGCCTGAGAGAGCTAGTTTCAGGACAACTAAGGCTATATAAAGAAACCCTGTCTCAAAAAACCAAAGCCAAACCAAAACAACAAAAAGGTATGTCTTAACAACACAGGAAAAAAAAAAAACCTAAATTTCAATAACAAAAGAAACAACAAAAGAAATCACTGAGAGTTGGATTGAGTTACTCTTATTAATAGCTATCTACACTACAACTGACTGGAGGAAGGGCACTGGAGATCTCAATTCCTTCTATTGTTTTTGTATAGAAAATATACATCTAGTCCATGATTTAAGATAGAATAATAATAATTTAAAACAAATCCTAACTCCATTTTAAGATGAATCAAAGGAATCAATGTTTACTGAAATCTTGCTAGATAGTATAGGCCTTGCTTACTCCTGCAGTCCTATAGGGACATGCAAAATCTCATAACCCTCAACACGATACTACTTTTATCTTTAAGGGAAAAAAAAGCTAAGCTGACTCAGGAGGCAGAGGCAGGTGAATCTCCAAGTTAAGGGCAGCCCCATCTACAGAGCAAAAATTGATCCTCTGCAAGAACACTAGCCACTTTATACTATATTTTCTGTTTATTACATATGTGTATTAAAGTTAAATACATAAATTAAGCACTGTAAGCATTAAAAACAAAATAGAACAGTTATAATAATATAAGAAGTTTGTTTTTTATTGTTTTTTGGGTTTTTTTGGGGGGGGGGGTTCGAGACAGGGTTTCTCTGTATAGCCCTGGCCGTCCTGGAACTTACTCTGTAGACCAGGCTGGCCTTGAACTCAGAAATCCGCCTGCCTCTGCCTCCCAAGTGCTGGGATTAAAGGCGTGTGCCACCAGTGCCCGGCAAGAAGTTAGTTTTAAATTAGAAATTTTCTAAAAATTTCCATTTGACACCCATAATTTGTTGGCCACGGGATAAATTATAGGTAGAAGTGCTTGTCTGTGACTAAAAGGACATGGCTATGCAATTCCTTTGAAACATTTACTGACCATACAGGCAAAACATCTTGATATAATTCATAGTAGTAATGTGTACAACTGGATTCGATGATTGCTTGCTTGCTTGCCATTTGTAAGACCCTAAGTTACATGACAAAGATTGCACAAAAATAAGAACAGAGGCAAGCTTTCAAATAATACAGTTACCAGGCAGTGGTGGCACACGCCTTTAATCCCAGCACTTGGGAAGGAGGCAGAGGCAGGCAGATTTCTGAGTTCAAGGCCAGCCTAGTCTACAGAGTGAGTTCCAGGACAGCCAGGATTACACAGAGAAACCTTGTATCAAAAAAAAAAAAAAAAAAAAAAAAAAGTATAGTTATGCAATCACATTGTTTGGTAGTAGCATTAGTAGCCCAACATAGAACCTTATACATGCTTGGCAAGGGCTCAAACAGCTACAATAGCTAGCCTTGTCCTGAGTTGCTCATACTATCTGGGGATTCAATATCCCTAGCTAACCAGTATCTAATTCCTAAATTATTTTTATTATATCAAGAAGAAATCCTGGGGAACAGCACAAGTACTACCCCTGTTCAACATGAACATAACAAAAATAAAAAGGAAAATGAAAACAAAGAGCTGAGGACTTGGGCCAGTGGTAAAAAGCAACTGCTGCGCGAATCCACGACATGGATCATACACACACACACACACACACACACACACACACACACACACACACACACACACACACACACACAGACACTCACTCACTCACTTACAGACATAGATGGGGTGGTGATATTTTGCTATTTTTCCTTCTGCACCAGGATCATAGAAGGATAATCAGTCCAATAACCTAGCATACAGACTACCAAACCCTTAGAATCTGGATACCTCTTAATCTATTAGAGCTTAATCTATTAGAGTTACAGGAAATGGGAAAAAAAATCTTAGCACAAACTAATATCAGTTTATTATCATTTTATTAATACTGAAAATGCAGTGTCTATAAAGCTCAGTTCTTCATTTTCTGTTTGGGAAAAAAAATAAAATAAAACTCATGAACTAATCCAGAGGCTGAAGTAGAAATATTACTTGAGTCTTGGATTTCAAGATCAGAACAGGTAGCATTCCCCAAAACAAAAGCCCATGGGGCATACTGGTTAATACCTTTATTCCAAGCATTCAAGAGAGGCAGGGAGATCTTTATGATTTCCAGGTCAGTCAAGGCTACATAGTATGACACTGTCTCAAAACAAACAAGAAACCCACAAGTAACTTTTATTCTCCTAAAGTTAACTGTCTTTTCCTATGCTTACTGCCTCTGTCTCCTAACCTAGCCCTGGTCCTGGAAGCGTCTAGTCTCTCTACAATCTTATCTAGACCTAGAATGTTTTCAGCCTCTGAAACTTACTGCTGAATAAGTAAGTGCTTTCTGATCTCTGGCTGGCTGATTCAACTCAGCTATTCTGGCTCAAACTCTTCTTCAAGCTGACCGATTCAATCTGGCTTCTCTCTCAGCCTGACTTTTTGCTCTGCTTAGCCTCAAACTAACTGGCAATCTGTTCTGATCTTCTGGCTCCTTCTCATTCTCTAGCTCATTCTGTCTTCACACGTGTCTAGCTTATTGTCAAACTTGTCTCTGCAAAACTCTCCCAGTAAAACTGCCTCCTCTCCTTTTCTCCTTCTACACTGTTCTTAAGTAGCTTCCTGTTCCTCTTCTCTTCTTGTCACAGTTGGGCATATCCTATTCTGTTAAAACTTTCTGATTTGTCACTTTGTCTGCCACTCAACTAGACATTACTTTCAAACATGACTGCTTCCTTCTACAAACTTTATCTTCATTGTTTGGGAATAAAAGTGTGAACTAAGGGCATATCTGTATTTCAATCAGAGGAATTAAAGGTGTGTGCAAAGGGCTGGCTACACCACCACTACAAACACTTTTTTCAAGTAAACTCTGCAATCCCAGGGTTCAGTGTGATCAAATATACTGAAACATTCATGGACTCACCAAAATGATCAGAGGACAAAACCAAACTTATTACCAAACCAAGCCCTACAACTTGAGTTTGATCCCTGAGCCCTGAGTAGTAGAAGTAGAAAGAGCTCTTCCAATTTGTCCTTTAACAAACATCAGTATGTGTTTCCTGGACAACTTGTATTTACAGAATGTTTTTTATATACACAGTACATAAGCAAAAAACAAAAACAAAATTTTAAACGCTACTCATATGAATAGATAAGGAAGATTGAGTATGTACATACAATGAATGAAACAATGTACATACAGTAAACATCTAAAACGAAGCAAATTCTGACATGCTACAACATGGATGAACAGAGGCAACAAAATGCTACGGGCAGACACCAAGGGGCAAATACTGTGTGTGATTTGCCTTATACAAGGTACCCACAGTCAAATTCACAGACACTGAAAAAAAAAAAAACAAATAATTTTGCTTTGCCTTTTTAGGGATGGAGGTGAGGGATTGTTTTATTTAGACAGGATCTCCTCTATTAATGTAATCCTAGTTGGCCTGGACCTCAGAGTCCCCTACCCCTGCGTTCTCTGGGTTGAGGTGAAACATATCTGCCACCATACCCAGTTAAGTTAAACAGTAAAAAGCTAAAAGTAATTACAGAATTACTGTTTAATGAACATATACTTCGTTTAGGAAGATGGAAAATTCTGGAGTAGATGTTATAGCTAGACAAAATGTCAATATATTTAATACTGCTAAATAATACATCTTTAAAAAGGCTAAAGGATGCCTTTAATCCCAGCACTTGGGAGGCAGAGGCAGGCGGTTTTCTGAGTTCAAGGTCAGCCTGATCTACAGAGTGAGTTCCAGGACAGCCAGGGCTACACAGAGAAATCCTGTCTCAAAATAACAAAACAAACAAACAAACAAATAAACAAGGCTAAAGGGACTGGGGATATAGCTCTAGAGCACTTGCATAGAATGCAGGGACCCTGTATTCAATTCCTAGACCAGACCAAATGCGGTAATGCACATGCACACCTGTGTACACC
>NW_022196905.1:58708048-58711451 GCF_008632895.1 Mastomys coucha | reverse complement strand
AAAAAAAAAAAAAGAAAAGGAATGCGCAAGTACAGAGTCAGCTCAAAGGTTAAAAACATTTAATGGAGAGCAATCAAGATATCGTTGAGATTAGGAGCATTGGCTGTTCTTCCTGTGAACCATGGTTCAATTCCCAGCAACCATATGGCAGCTTATAACTCCAGTTCTAGGAGATGCCCTCTTCTGGATGCACATGGTGCACAGATATATATGCAAGAAAAACACACATTTAAAAAAACCTAAAATCTCAAAACATTTAAAAAGAACACTTGCTGCTCTTTTAAAGGACTGATTTTTTTGTTGCCACCCTCACCTGGCAGCTCATAACCACCTAGAACTCAAGTTCCAGGGGACCCAAGTCCTCTTCAGGTATACAGTGATACAGAACTGAAAATAGAAATTAAAAACAACTAAATAAATAGAAATGAACTGAATTCTTAACAGGGCATGGTGGCATGTAGTGGATTGACCTAATGCTGATCGTATTCTAATGTTAATACTGATTCTTCAAGAGGAATTGGGCTCAACAAGCAAACCATCACATACTCAAGTGATGTCATGTGAACCTTCTCCCCATTTTAACTGGTCAATAAAAGGCTAGAGCTTGTGATTGGGGCAGTGGAAGGGAAAGGTGGACCTGAAGGCTGGAGGGGTGGGGTGAGGAGTCAGGTAGAGAGAGGAGGAGAGGACAGACAGGAAGAGAAGGAAGAAGCCTAGATGGACCAGAAGAATCTCGTGGTAGCGAAAACCACAAGTAGCAAGGGGTCTTGTTGCCGGGGAATTAAGTCAATATAATACTAGGCCTGCCCAATATAGGCATATGGATAATAATTAATGTATCTGGAGTGTGTGTCTTTTATATAGGCTTAGTAGGGTTCAAAATTCCTGCAATAGTGACAAGATGCCTTTAAAGTCAGGAGGTAGAGAGGCAGAGGCCAGCTTGGTCTACATAGTGAGATCTTGGATGGATGGATAGAAGGGAGGAGGGGAGGGAAGGAGGGACTAAAAAAACTCTATTAATTTTTTTAAGTGAAAGCTGAAAAAGTATATTTGTTGGGCAGTTTACAAAGATATATTACTTTACCTGCTCAAAACAAAACTGGAATTTCAAACAATATAAATATTCGTGTGAAAACAATAGAATATACAAGAGTAAGCATTTATCTACAAACAGCAAATAATCTCAGCTGGAAAAAATGAGACGCATGTATATATAGAAAGGATAAAAAAGCCTAAGACAAGAAAACCGAGATCCAGTTGTAAGAAGCTTTGAGTACCGGGATAAGGAGTTTTGACACTACTAGCAAACAAAGAAGATCAGTAATTTCTTTAAGAACACTTATCAAATAGCACAACGAATGAGCAGGAGTGATAAAAATGGATAGCTAGTCACATGATAGGCAAAGCAAGGAAATAATCATATTGAATGACTAAACAATGCTTATAGATGTAAAGGTATAAAGAAACTGATTCAAAAATTAAGTTTAGGTTATGTTTTCTTGTTACATACAATCCTAGAATAAATCATTCTTTCTCAATATTTATCACAGTTGAAATAATGGCTTTTCCCCTTCTACAATGTGAGCTTTATAAACGTTAAATGTAAAGAGGCTGGAGAGATGCTTAGTGGTTTAGGACACTGGCTGCTCATCCATATGACGGCTCACAATCAATAATGGGATATAATTCCCTCCTCTGTTGTTCATGAAGGCAGAGTACTCATATGCATAAATATGTAAAAAAAAAAGCGTGTAAGTCTCATTATTTCTCAGCACACTGTATTTAATTTCTTTTTTGTTTGTTTTCAATAATATTTTTTTTCTTTTTTTCCCTCTCCCATTCTGGTAGTAATGCAAATAAAACCTGAGTCCTGGCACATACAAGAAAAGTACTCTACCATTGAGCTAGCTAATTCCTGGCCCTCAAATAATTTCTAAATAAATTATATATATATATATATATATATATATATATATAAAGCAAGTAAGAACCTCTCTCTAAATCTGAATAAACAGCTAATTTTCAGAAGCTAATATCTGTGCCATTATGAGATACAAATTGTACTCCAATATGTAGCCATCAATAGTTACGTTTAGTAAATTTGCTTTTCATTATAACTTCAGAAGCAAATCTTTGAACAGTGCCTGAAATTTTGTCTATTAAATTTATTCACATTTCAAGAGGGACAGAAGAGGGGATGAGGCGAGTTGTGGAGGGGAAACTGGGAAGGGGGATAACAATTGAAATGTAAATAAATAAAATAACCAATTAAAAAAAAGAAAAAAAATGTATGCACATTTAACTCAGAAAGTTGTAACAATAATAAGTACTAAGGTGCATTAATATTCATATATTATATTCATATTTATATATTAGGTGAGTTAATAAGTACAAAATATTTAAAAATTCCATGCACAAAAATAGATTTACAATACCTTAGGGGGGTTAAATGGATATGTTTCTGGTATTTTTATCTCTAGTTGATATCTTCCACCTAAAAAAAAAGGGGGGTTGGGGGGACAAATTTAAGAATGCTACTTAACTCAAGTATCTAAAAATCAAACACACTGAAAAGTTGTTTCAAAACATGTATTATTTTGCACTGAGTACTGAAAAAACTGAAATTCCAAAATAATCTAAGTCATGATTTTTTATAAGAAAATTTAAACCATAACAAAACTTCCCTTGTATATAATAGTTATATAGTAACAGAGCTAAAGACACACAAATACATTAATTCTATAGCCAACTCAATGTTTTATATTTATTTCATTATCCACTAGTAGCATAAGGATCAATGGTCTTGTTTTCTCTAGATGCTAACAGAAAACAAAGGGTTGAAAGAAAAGGCAAAGAATTACAGGATAAGATAGTACCTGAGACACAGGACACAGATACATCAATAACAGAAGGAAAACTCTTAGCCAGTTCTCTCCAACAAAGTCTCCATCTTCCCATTTATCTATCCCCTAAGCAAGGTACTGTGTTACACACCTGTAACCCCAGCACTTGGACAGTATGGACAGGAGAGAACCAGGAACCCAGGGCCGGCCTTGGCCAAGGCAAGTTCAAGACTGGCTTAGACTACATGAGACTGTTTCAAAATGAAAAGAATCAAATTGTATTTCTAAATTAGATGTCAATACTTTATTTAAAATTTCAAAATAAAGTCAAAGAACAAAATAAGAAACAGGGCAAGACACAATATTATCATCTTCCAAGCCTTTACAAAGTACTAACTTAAAGTAATTTATATAAAGAAAAGGTAATAATCTGTTTGGATCTGAAATTATGTTGTAAGTATTATCTGGGGTCCTTTGAAATCTACCTTTCTCCACTGTGTCAAGGTCCTTTCGAATCTATCTTTATCCACTGTTTCAAATGTATGCACTTGAATCTCAGA
>NW_022196905.1:58706282-58708038 GCF_008632895.1 Mastomys coucha | reverse complement strand
AAAAAAAAAACAAAAAAAACCCAGAAATTAAACAGGCATTTGGGGAGGGAAGATGTGTTAGGGTCTCACAACTGAGGTATTCAAAGTAAACTATAACCATGTTCCTACTCTGAAGGAGAAAGTCATGCAATAGTACATTCTACAAAGCTAGTACATGGAGTGGGGAGGGTAGACGATCTCCTGACTGAAAACCCTGCTGAGCTAGAGGTCAAGGCCAGCCAGTCTCAAACACACCTCTCCACTTTCCATCCCCAAATTCTACCTCTAATAAACCTTCCAGTTCTAGATTTCATGACCCACTAACATGAAATTGTGCTACTGAAATACTAAGGGTTACTAATGAAACTAAGGGCCTTGTCTTGTTTTGTTTTGTTTTTAAGATTTATTTATTGTTATATTTAAGTACACTGTAGCTGTCTTCAGACACCCCAGAAGAGGGTGTCAGACCTCACTGAGGATGGTTGTAAGCCACCATGTGGTTGCTGGGATTTGAGCTCAGGACTGTCGGAAAAGCAGTCAGTGCTCTTAACCACTGAGCTATCCTCCAGCCCCGGGCCTTTTCTACTAATCAAAAAATAAACTAGATGAAAAAAAACTGTCACATTATTGACTGAGTTACTTAAGCTAGAGGTTTCATTTCAATCATTAGAGGTTTCATTATATCATTCCTTCGTATGCATGTGTGAAGAGACAGAAAGAAATGTGCTAGTGGCATTACTATGATCAAACATTTGGCTCTTAATAATTTAAGTAGTGAACTATTGTCAGGGCCCCTTCCAAATTTACCGTACCCCACTGTTGAAGGTATGCATTTGGATCTCAAAAATAAATAAACAAACAAACAAACAAATAAAAGAACATTTCACTTCGGTTCTTTAAACAACAACTACCTGCCCTCCCTTACACACCTCAAAGTCTCACTATCTAGTCCAGGGTGGCCTTAAAATTGCAACTCTCCTGTCTCAACTTTCTAAGTGCTGGGATTATAGGAATCCACTATCATATTCATCAACAGCTTTCTGATTACAATTCTTTTCTGGTAAAGTCCCAGCTATATATGATATATGAATTGAACAAGATGTCTGAATCATATGGCAATACTGAAGTATAAAGAAAAGTAATGAGAACAGAAGAAAGACAGGTAAGAGAATTCTGTAAATATGGAGATGACCATTTTATATAAGAATTATGAATAACAACTCCAAATACTGGTATTTTGTTTAAATATGTAGACTCATCTTTTTTTTTTTTTTTTTTTTTTTTGGTTTTTTTCAAGACAGGGTTTCTCTGTGTATCCCTGGCTGTCCTGGAACTCATTCTGTAGACCAGGCTGGCCTCGAACTCAGAAATCCGCCTGCCTCTGCCTCCCAAGTACTAGGATTAAAGGCATATGCCACCACCGCCCGGCTAGACTCATCATTTTTATTCTTCAGTAGTAAAAAATGTAGTTTTACTAAAAGTGAGAATAAAAGAAAAGACTATCCTCTGAACATGGAAGTGACTCCAGCACACAAGTGGGTAACCTCCACAGGCCCTTCTTTTCCTCTAAGATTCTTTTCATTTTTCTGAAACCTTGGAGTGGCATCTTTTTTATCTGTCACAAAGCTTTTCCTTCATAAATGCTTAAAAAAAATTTAGGAACAGTTTGAGAATCCAAAGATATTACTTAAAAGATATTATTTAAACAGTTAGATTATAGAGTCCTCAAAATCTGATTTCTACTCTATGTCACTTTAGTTTGTCAATTTTCAACAAC
>NW_022196905.1:58675784-58706272 GCF_008632895.1 Mastomys coucha | reverse complement strand
TTGGCAATGTATATGAGAAGTGTACCATTAAGTGATCTCATCTTGAAAAAAGAACAGAACCCTGAGGCAGCTGTCACTAGGCAATGTCATCTCAAGGACCCAAGTGGCTCTCATCAATGAATAACTAAGAAACTTCTATAAGCATTATACACAGCGACCTTCAATATAAAATATTTAGCTCTTCAAGAATACATTTTTTAAAGTCTATTTCTATTTTATGTTGCTTTTAGACCAGGTCTTGCTATGTTACCTAGGCTAGCCATGAACCATTAGACTCATGTAATCCTTCTATCTCATTCTCCTAAACAGTTAACTTACAAATGTACTACTACATACAACTTTAAGAATAGCCTCCAATTACCAAACATTTACCATCTTTTTTCTCTTATCTTGCTGGGATGTTAAAGTATTTCAAACACACCCTCTGTAGCTTAGTCATATCTGAGACTCATGTATCCTAGGATGGCCTTTAATTTATAGCAATCCTCAACTTCCCAAATGCCAGAGTTACAAGCAAGAGCCACTATGTCCAGAGAAACAATTGTGAATTTAACTTCCTTCAAAGAGAATAATGGAAGTAGACAAGAATTACTATACTGCCCATTTGAATTTGACAAATCTGAAAGAACTTTTAGGCAAAAAAAAAAAAAAAAAAAAAAAAAAAAAAAAAAAAAAGACTAAATTAGTTCTTTACCACTGAGTTATTTAGAAAAAGGAAGTTGAGAGCCAGGCAGGGGTGGCGCATGCCTTTAATCCCAGCACTTGGGAGGCAGAGGCAGGCAGATTTCTGAGTTCGAGGCCAGCCTGGTCTACAGAGTGAGTTCCAGGTCAGCCAGGGCTACATAGATAAGCATCAATAACAACCATCAAGCCTTCTTTCATCTGTGTTCATATTAGGAAGGATAAGCAAGTTTATGACATAAATGATACTTTTCTTCGGTATTGACTGAAGAAAAGTTTAACAACTTTATTATTAAAAATAGGTTTAAAGCCAGGCAGCGGTGGCACACACCTTTAATCCCAGCACTTGGGAGGCAGAGGTAGGCAGATTTCTGAGTTCAAGGCCAGCCTGGTATACAGAGTGAGTTCCAGAACAGCCAGGGCTACACAGAGAAACCCTGCCTCGAAAAACCAAACCAAAACAAAAACAACAACAACAAAAACAGGTTTTAAAATAATCTACTCTTCAAGTACATGCCCCAAATCATATAAAAATAAGCCTTATTTTGTAAAGTTGAATAAGCACTTAAATAACTTGTTTCTAGCAAAATTTAAATGTTTTATCTTAATTACTCTATGAAACATTATCTAATGTTTAAAAGTTCATAAAACACTGCTAAGTAGGTAACAAGCATTCTAGTCACTGAGCTTAGGAGGGTCCCTGTGTATTTAGTTTGCTGGAAGAGCTCTAGAATAATAATACTATTTCTTGCATTTTGAAAATGTCTGAGCAATCTGAAAAAGCAACTTGGGAACAATTATAGGACTGAGGTGTGGCTCAGTTTATAACTGCTTGGAAATGTGCAAAGGACTTTGAATCTAATCCTCAGCACCACAAAAAAAGAAAAGAAAAAAAAAAACAAAAAAAACGCAATTACAGCACCTGCCATTAAAGAAGCTAGGAGATCAAAACACATTTGCTACTAACACAGTTGATTTTTATAAGATAATGAAGACCTTCTCCACTAAAGATGTCAAAAAGAATTAAATCTGCCAGGTTTGGTGGTACATGCCTTAGGCAGTCAAATCTGTCTGAACTCAAGGACAGCCTGGTCTTCCTAGTGAGTTCTGGGGCCAGACATCAACACAGTGAGATTATGCCTATTAAAAAAACAAAAACAAGGGTTGGAGAGATGGCTCAGCAGTTAGGAGCATTGACTGCTCTTCCAGGGGTCCTGAGTTCAATTCCCAGCAACCACATGGTGGCTCACAATCATCTGTAAAGGGATCCGATGCCCTCTTCTGGTGTGTCTGAAGATAGCTACAATGTACTCATATACATAAGATAAATAATTTAAAAACAAATAATCACAAGATTATGTACAAGCCAGAAATTCTAGTAGGTATGGACTACATAGCAATATAAATTGGTGTCCTGAGAATATGGGTTGTGCCTGTGAGCCCACCAAATGGAAAATGGAAGCAGGAGGAGCAGGAACAGGAGCTCAGAACAAGCTTTAGCCACAGTAGCCAGTTAGAGGACAGCATAGGCCACAGAAGAACCTGTCTCAAAAGAGCTAGTAGAGGGAAATAGAGCAATGAAAGCCAGGTAAAGTGCTGCCCACCTGGAATTCAAACACTCCAAACTGAAGCAGGGGGATTGCTGAGTTTGAGGCCAGCTCAAACTACAAAGAAAACCCTGCTTCAAAAAACAACAAAAAATAATTTTTAATGATAGTCTAATGATATTCTATGATCTTTTAAAGTTTTGAATGAAATCAAAAATTTTTAAGAAAATTGAGTTTTCTGAATTTTAGATTAGAGAGCACTCTACTTAAAGTAGCCATAAGCACCACTTCTAACACTTCATGAATCCTGATTTACTCAAAAGCACAGTTATTAAGAGCATAGGCTTTAAAGTCAAAGGTAAGCCAAACCCCAGGTGTTCAACCTTAAACAAATGACTTATTCTCCTAAGTTCAAATATGTCCATTAAAAAGACATTATTATACTTACCTTGTAAGATTAGGTGAAAACTGAATGAAAAAAATACATTCCTCTTACAAGGAAGTGCTACTACATATCATATGGTCATATGCTTTCTAATAAACCAATACGAATAGACATTATGTAATATGCAAAAGCCATGGTTGCCCTTCATGACCCCAATCTGCAATAATTTTTTAATGAAGATTTGACTAAGAAATATAAATACTCAGTTTCCTCCTTGATCATATACTTAATTCCAAGTTCTAAAGTAAAGAGCTTAAAATCATATTATAAATATGGAAAATCGGCAAAGCTATTTCTTTTTTGTATGTTTTAAAATAATCACTTAAAATGGTTTTAAATAAAGAAAATTGAATATTTGGGCAACAGCTTATATAAATATGACTAGATGAAATATGAAATAATAGGGAAGGGGAGCTTTAAAAGCAAAAACCGACATCTTATTAGTCAAAATGCTAAGACAAGGTTTGTTATTAATCATATCAAGGGTATGTGAGTGCATACATTCAAGGATTAACATTCTATATTTAATTGCTATGCTATAAAATATGTGGTTATTTTAAACAACAGAATTGGGAACAAGATAAAGAAAGAAGCTTAAGGCATAGTAGAATAAGATGTATGGAATGTTAAATTCTAGCCTATAAAACCTATAACTTGGCTGTGGTTAATATATTTGAAAAA
Source organism: Mastomys coucha (assembly GCF_008632895.1). NCBI lineage: Eukaryota > Metazoa > Chordata > Mammalia > Rodentia > Muridae > Mastomys > Mastomys coucha. The sequence continues at coordinate 58,702,918 of NW_022196905.1, read as the reverse complement.
ATATTTTTAAATCAGCTAAAACACAATTAAGAAAAATCAGTCTACTTAAGTGTCAAAAATTATCATTTTAAAAACTGCAATATACCCTAAACCAACAAAATTACCTTCCATGAATTTTATAGATAGATGTTCAGGATTACTCTGACTCAGTGTTTCAGATAAGTTTTAATAAACATAACATTTTGATACAAAAAAAAGTACTTGCCTTCATACGGTGTGTCTGGAGGTCCTGCTATTTCTCCTCTTAATTCTGTAAAATTCTCATCTACAAGATCTACTTTAATTTGATTTTTGCTCGTCTTAAAAATAAACAGAAAATAAATGTTAGTTATACCAGGAAAAAGAAAGCCTATTTTAAAATATTACCTATTAAAAAATTAAAAACCCATTTTTTCATATTTGGCTATCTAGTAAAATAAGTCTATGTTTTCCTAAGGCCTAAAAAATTTTTTAATAAACAAATTTTAATTTCAATATTTATAATAAAATAGTACCAATTTGAACAAGACTGCAATTGCTTGTTGACCTTAAAAGAATTTTTATTAGAGACAAATTTACTGTTGGTCATTTCAATGTATGCTTGTTGACTGCTAAGATGCTATCTCTGTCCAGTCACCAAAAAATTTATGGTTGGTAAAAGCCATTAAGGCCATAAGCTCCCATCTGAGCTTGTTATTTAATCATAACTCTAGATATTTGATTAGTTGATTTACTGTACCACCCACTGCAATGATAAACACTGTAGGCAAAGCATTCCTTTCCATGGTAAAATCCTTACTAGGATCTTCTGATGCCTTCTATTTATTTTTCAGATTTATTTACTTAAGTGACAACTACCTTCTGTCTAAAAATAAAACAAACCTAATTTAAATGTATCTGTATCTACTTATTTTGCACTTAAAGCATTTATCATAACCTTTTGAAAGGCTATCCTCTAGAGTCACAGTGGCCTTAAATAATTCAGAAAACCACCCAGTGTGACTCTCATTAGCACTGTCTTCTGAAGGATCTACCTGCCTGCAAATCAACTCTCTCCATTTACCAGCTTATGCCTTTCTGGTTACCTTACTGGTCCAAATACTGAGCACTCTGAACACTCCTAATTTACAGGTTTTCTCAATTTAAAACTAAACCCTAATGTCATTTTTTTTATTTGAATTCATTAGTTTTATGTGAGTAACATGCCTACATCTATGAAAGAAAGGTTCACAAAGATTTCAATTGTCGGCTTTTAGAACCACCTTCTGAACGGACAGAACCATAGTGATGACTATTGTTTAAGTTCTGTAGCATCTTCTTTTCACCACAAGTAAAAGCAACCAGTTTTACCTTTTTGTATAATATTTTTAGTATAGAATCAGTATTAACTCAAAATCCAAGTTTTTTTTAAATTTTTATCATTCATATTTTAATAAAAGTACAAGATGAAAATATATGACTTTTTTGCATTCTAAAAACATTCCAGTTGGCACTTTCTTTAATAACATTTTTTCTGAGATGGTAGCATCTCACTTTTTCAAAAGATGATTATTAATGATAAGCAAACAGGGGGAGCTTCTTTCCCCACCCTAGGAAATTAGCACTCTGTACTTTCGGTGGAAGGAAGAAAAGTGTATTTTAGTAAAAGTAAATATATCTTGCCCATTGTGAACAAGAGTCAATGTTAAGAAAACTGGAAGTGCCGGGCGGTGGTGGCACACACCTTTAATCCCAGCACTTGGGAGGCAGAGGAAGGCGGATTTCTGAGTTCGAGGCCAGCCTGGTCTACAGAATGAGTTCCAGGACAGCCAGGGCTACACAGAGAAACCCTGTCTCGAAAAACCAAAAAAAAAAAGCCAGATTTGTATGTGAACATCTGGGGTGTATGTGAGGATCAAGCCCAGGTGCCTGGAGCATGGTAAGCAGGAGTTCTACCAGAGTTACACCTGCAGTCCCTAAACTCATTTAATGTTCCCAAGAAGAGCTGACATGAAAACTAAGAGACTGAGACATAATAGGAAAGTAAGATCAAGCAAACATTTACAGTCATTATTAAGAACAAATCATAACCCTGGTGTGGGTCACAAAACCTTTAATCCTAGCACTAAAGAGGCAAAGGTCTACACAGCATATTCAGGCCAGGCAGCTCTACAGTGAGATCTCAAAACAAACAAAAAGGGGCTGGAGGGATGGCTCAGCGGTTAAGAGCACTGACTGCTCTTCTGAAGGTCCTGAGTTCAAATCCCAGCAACCACATGGTGGCTTACAACCATCCCTAATGAGATCTGTCACCCTCTTCTGGTGTCTAAAGACAGCTACAGTGTACTCACATATAATAATAAATAAATCTTTTAAAAAAAAAAAAAAAAGAGGCCGGGCATTGGTGGCACACGCCTTTAATCCCAGTACTTGGGAGGCAGAGGCAGAAGGATTTCTTTTTTTTTGTTTGTTTTTGTTTTTGTTTTTTGAGTCAGGGTTTCTCTGTGTAGCCCTGGCAGTCCTGGAACTCACTCTGTAGACCAGGCTGTCCTCGAACTCAGAAATCCACCTGGCTCTGCCTCCCAAGTGTTGGGATTAGGATTAAAGGCCTGGGCCACCACTGCCCGGCTACAGAAGGATTTCTGAGTTCGAGCCCAGCCTGGTCTACAGAGTGAGTTCCAAGACAGCCAGGGCTATACAGAGAAATCCTGTCTCGAAAAAAAAAAGGAAAAAAAAAAAAAAGAGTAAACTTTAAATCAGTGCTACTCAACAGACAAAAGTGAGTGGCAAGCATCTGAGGACCCACATGGTAGAGGATTTCAGGAAACAACTCTTGAAAGGTGCTGCTCTCTGACCTCTGCCTGTAAGCACATGAGACACCCACCCCCAGCCAAAAGTCAAAGGCAGACTTTGAAAACCTGACAGAGAAAGTCAAATGTGGCTCATAGATACTGTATTATAGGATAGGCAATGCTATTCTAGCTAGAGAACCAGAAAATAATAGCCTCTCCAGTTACAGTAACAATGTGTGAGGTTAAAATGATTAACCTTCATTTCTGTCATCATACTTCAAAAACCTAAAGTGCAAAATGAAATTATAAATTTTCTTTTATGTGTCCCAAGGCTGGCTTCAAAGTAGATATGCAGTCGATGATTCTGAATTTTAAACCCTCCTCTCTAAACCCTAACCAACCTCCCCCGAGAGTGCTGGGATTACAGGCATTTGCCACAACCAATTTATGTGCTGCTATACATAGCTTGAACCCTCATTTTCCTGCATGCTAGGAAAGACCCCTGAACTAAATGATATTCTGAATATTTACTAAAAACTACCTGCAAGGCATTATTACAAATACTGTTAGTATAAATACTCAGAACAACTAAATATATAACTTTCAAATGTATAAAAAACCATGTGAATAGGCAGGCAGTGGTGATGCACACCTTTAATCCCAGCACTCAAGAACTAGAGGCAGGCAATTTCTGCTAGTTTGAGGCCAACCTGGTCTACAGAGTGAGTTCCAGGACTACAAAAATAAACCTTGTCTCAAACAGACAGACAGACAAGCACAAGAACCAGTAGTCTTTAATCCCAACACTCAGGAGGCATAGGTGGGTGAATCTGAGTTTCACCCAGCCTAGTCTTTGAAGTGATCCAGGACTACACAGAGAAACTGTCTTGAAACAAAAGCAGAGAAAGAAAGGAAAGAAAGAAAAAAAGAAAGAGAAAGAGAGAGAGCAGGTAGGGAGGGAGAGAGAGAAAGAAACAAAGAATCAAAGAAACAAACAAAGAAAGCAAGCATCAGAGTACTTAACAGAGGAAAAAAAATATAAAAAGAGACTTCCTGGAGAAGGCTACTTTTAAAAGAACAAACTATAAACTTTTTTTTTCCTTTTTTTTCCCCCCCCAGACAGGGTTTATCTGTATAGCCCTGGCTATACAGCCTGGCTGTAGACCAGGCTGGCCTCGAACTTAGAAATGGCCTGCCTCTGCCTCCCAAGTACTGGGATTAAAGACGTGCAGCACCACCGCTCCACCAAACTATAAACTTTTTAATTCCCATACTCAGGAGACTGGCATGACCTATATCCCAGGTTCCAGGGCAGCCAGGATTACACAGAGACCCTGTCTCAAAAATAAAAGCCCAACTTAGAAACTTGACCTATCACACAGAAAGTCCATCCTCAGCAAAACAGAAGGGGTTCAGCATGTTAGGAATTTGCAAAGGTCTCAATATAAAAAGTAAGTACAACATAAGAGTAAGAATGAGGGAGTAAGAAGCAGACAGGATAATGCAAGAGTAAAAGGATGAGAAGAAAAACTAAAGTGACCTGATTTAAATCTTTTAAGTCACCACCCAGCAGTTATAATGGGAAAAATCTTGTAAAGAGATTAAAATGTGTAACAAAAATAATTTTATGGTTGGGGTCAACACATCGTGAGGAACTGTATTAAAGGGTGGCAGCATTAAGAAGGTTGAGAATCACTGTTCTAAGACTGTTATCTACTAATATATAGTAACTAAGACCTAAACATTACTTCCTATAGCCTTTGTTGTTAGGGGAGCGGTATAAGGTCAAACTATGTAGCCTTGGCCATCCTGATACTATGCAGACCTGGCTGGCCTTGAGCTCACAGAGATTCACTTGTAGAGACTGGGATTAAAGGTATGTGTCACCAAGCCCATGTCCTTTTACTCTTAAGTCATGTATCTTTCTCTTGAACTTACAAAACCTCTAAATCATCTCACACTGGAGTTTTTTCACATAATCCTAAGGACCCAAATTCAGATTTCCAGAAACCCACATAAATGCTGAGGGTGTGGGGGCAGGTGGCTCACCTGTAATTCCCAATACACAAACCCTTGTAAGCCCAGCACTATGGAAGTTGATTGCCCCTGAGGTTTACTGGCCAGCCAGACTGGCCTTATGAGTGATCCTCAGATCCCACAGAGAAACCCAGACTTAAAAATAAAGGGTGGACAGACTGTTCCTGAAGAAAAAAAAAAAGGTTGACCTCTGGTCTCCAAATCCACACATGCTCTAACATGCACAAATATGCAGAAAACTAAAAATTCTAACTAAAGAAATCAACAAAGGACTACATAAATGTACAGATGTTCTGTATTCAAGGACAGTAGGGCTCAAAAATCCAATTTCTCCCAACTTAATCCATAGAGTCAATGCAAATGCCAATTAAACTCCCCCAATGAGCTAATAGGCACTAAAAACTATATCTAAACAACTAAAATTGCCACCTGAGAATGATGGCATCCACCTTCAGTCATCATTGACTGAGAGGGAGTGCAGAAGGATCCTTTTAGTTCAAGGCCAATCTGGCCTATATATAAAGTTTCTATTCAGCCACCAGCGGTGGTGGCGCACGCCTTTAATCCCAGCACTTGGGAGGCAGAGGCAGGTGGATTTCTGAGTTCGAGGCCAGCCTGGTCTACAGAGTGAGTTCCAGGACAGCCAGGGCTAGACAGAGAAACCCTGTCTCGAAGGAAAACAAAAACAAAAACAAAAACAGTTTCTAGCCAGCCAGGGGTACACAGACACTGTCTCAAACAAAAAAAGCAAAATAATAACTGCATGGCTACAAAACACAAGACAGCATAGTAAAAAAACTAGAGCCCTATTAACATAGTCATCTTTAATAAAGGAACAATGACAGATAAAATATGGTATTTTCAACAAATTGTGCTAGAACTTAAAAGCCCACATATAATAGCATCTTAGATGTAGTTACTCCTTTGAAACAGGATTTCAATAAAAGTCTTGGCATAGTGGCACATCCCTATAATCTTAACACTTGAGAAAGTTGAAGACGACAATCCTAAGACCCTATCTCAAAGCAAAACAAAACAATACATACAGGCTTGCAAAGATAATACTGTATTAAAAGTAATATGATAGGTCCTGGAATGAGCACCTCCTCCATAGGACCTGGGTTCAACTCCTAACACCCACAAGGCAGCTCAAACTACCTGTTACTCCAGTCCCAAGTCCTCTCTGGCATCTATGAACACCAGGCATTCACATGGTATACAGACATACATACATATAAAACACCTATACACATGTAATTTTAAAAAAATAAATTTAAAAACTATTAAAAAAAAAAACCTAAAGTTGGATGGAGTGGCACAGACCTTTAAGCCTAGACTTAGGAGACAGAGGCAGGCAGAACTCTATGATTTCAAGGCCAGCAGGGCTACATAGTGAGACCCTGTCTCAAAAATAAAAACTAAATAGGCGGAGGGGGCCAGCAAGATGGCTCAGAGGTTTAAGACACCACTCTTACAAGGGTCCCCAGGTTGAATTCCTATCCCCCATAGGATCAGGTACACATACACATATCAGGTGCAGGCAGACTCCTACACTCATTCATAATCTGAGCACTGGGGAGGCAGATACCAGGAGATCCCTACAGTTCACAGGCCATCCAACCTAGTAAGTTCCTAGCTAATGATAGACCTTGTCTCAAAAAGTAAAATTAAATAAAAATGATACCTAAAATTGTCCTCTATGTTCCATTTGTACACACACACACACACACACACACACACACACACACACACACTGAATCTTCTCATTTCTGTTTTATCATATAAAAATGTTTGAAAGTCATCACTCATACTAGAAGACACAAACAGGAGTGAGAGTGTGGTATCTATATAATATGTACAAAAACCCTCTGTTCATTCAACAGCACTACAAAGAAGACAAAGAGGATGAGGAGCAGGAGGAGAAAAAAAAGCAACCACAGCAAGCTGAACAAACTGAAAATCAACAGCTCAAGTCAAAGAACAAACTGCTGGAAGGGCAGAGAAGGGGGATCAGAAATCACAGAGCAGACTTTCATGATGCTGTCTCTAGGAACTGAGACTAATGTACAACTCTATAGTGATAGATGCATGGCTGAAGGCATAAGTGAGCACAAATAAGAGCAATTAAGAATTCCTGGCTGGGCAGTGGTGGCGCACACCTTTAATCCCAGCTTGGGAGGCAGAGGCAAGTGGATTTCTGAGTTCGAGGCCAGCCTGGTCTACAGAATGAGATCCAGGATAGCCAGGGCTACACAGAGAAACCCAGTCTGGGGGGATGGGAGGGGGAGATAATCCAATAGGAGAATTGCTACTAACATAGCTATTTTTCTTTTAAGATTTATTTTATGTGTATGAGAGTTTTGCCGACATGTATGTCCATGCACTATGTGCAATGCCTAAGCCCAAAAAGGTCATTGGATCCCCAGCAACCAGAGTTAATAATGTTTGTGAGCAACCATGTGGATGCTAGGGACTACAAAGGACAAGAGCAACAAGTACTCTTAACCACTTCACTGACCCTCCAGTCCCATAGCTATTTTTCTTAAACTGGCTCTATGTCTACTAATACACAATATCCGTGCAGTTATGTGAATAGAAATGGTCCCCATAGGCTCATATATTTGGTCATTAGGAAGTGGTGATACTTGACAGGGATTAGAGGGTATAGCCTTGTTGGAGTAGGAGAGGCCTTGTTGGAGACAGTGTCACTGGGGGTGAGCTTTGGGGTTTCAAAGGCATAACCCAGGCCCAGTGTCACTCTCTTCCTGCTGCCTGCCAATTCTGATGCACAACTCTCAGCTACCTCCCCAGAGTCTGCCTGCATGCCACCATGATAATGAACCTCTGAACTGTAAACCACCCCCAATTAAATTCTTTCCTTTATAATAGTTGCTGTGGTCCTAGTGTCTCTTCACAGCAATAAAACACTGATTAAGACAATCCTTAAAGGTAAACTGTTAACTTAAAAAGGAAAGAAAGAGGCAAGTACAGAAAAATCAGCACATGATTCCATTTTTGCTTTTGGCACTACTGGGGATTACCTTTATAAGAGAAATCAAAAGCTTCCTTGCCACCTCTCCAAATGATGACAAATCTATAGGCCAACGGGGCCGGTGCCAGAGCCTGACCATTCTGGCATCTTGTTCTCAGACTTCTAAGAAAGAAATTGAGTCCCCAGTATAGTGTAATGATGACAGTACAAACTGACCAAGAGTTAGAAAAAGGGAAGGGGCCATTTATTAGCACTAGAGAACTATCCTGGTTGATGATGGAAAGCCCCTCCCCACATCCTGGAAATTGAAGGCACGGTCTAACATGTGATTGGGCAAACTGAGCTGACTCCCCCCCCCCCCCAGAACCATTGTGTGAGAGAAGAATTAGCCCTTAACTTGGGATCCTCATGCCTCTGCAACCCAGTAAACAAGATCTGATCTATATACCACATTCCTGATACAATTTTCATCATGCCAGAATTCTAGCTCAATAAATTTGAGTTACAACTGAGAAAATCACCAGGACTAACAAATAACAGTGATACTGGCATCAGTACAATCTAGTAAGACAGTTCTCAACCTGTGGGTCAACCAGTTGGGGTTAGGGTCACTTTGACAGGGGTCGAATATCAGATATCCTGTATATCAGGCATTTACATAATAATTCATAAGAGTAGAAAATTACAGTTGTAAAATAGCTATGAATTCGCATGCCTTTAATCCCAGCACTTGGGAGACAGAGGCAGGCAGATTTCTGAATTCGAGGCCAGCCTGGTCTACAAAGTGAGCTCCAGGACAGCCAGGGCTAGACAGAGAAACCCTGTCTCAAAAAACCACAAAAAAAAAAAAAAAAAAAAATTATGGTTGGAGTAGCCATAACATGAGGAATTGTATTAAAAGTTACAACCTTAGGAAGGTTGAGAACTGCTGCTCTTTTTTTTTTTAAGATTTATTTGTTTATTTTATGTGTATGAGTACACTGTAGCTGTACAAATGGCTCATGTGGCTGTTGGGAATTGAACTCAGGATGGCCCCGCTCATTCCAGCCCCTACTGTAATACACCATAGCTGTCTTCAGACATACCAGAACAAGCCATCTGATCTCATTACAGGTGGCTCTAAGCCACCATATGGTTGATGGGATCCGAACTCAGGACCTTCAGAAGAGCAGTCAGTGCTCTTACCTGCTGAGCCATCTCGCCAACCCCAAAAACTGCTGCTCTTATAGATGAAAAGCTGTATATTCCTTACTTTTATCATCTTTTTGTACATGTTTTTTAAAATTGATTTTGTGTATATGAATGTCTTGTGTACATGGATGCATGTGCACCGTGTGCGTGCCTTGGGCCTGCAGAGATCAGAAGAGGGCATCAGATCCTTTGAAACTGGAGTTATGGATAGTTGTGAGCCACCTCATAGGTGCTAGGAATCAAACCCAGGTCCTCTGCAAGAGTAACAAATGCTCCTAACCACTGAGTCATGTCTCAAGCATGATCTTTATACATTTTTAAAATTCTCACAAAAACCAAGTAGATAAGAATGTGTTCCTAACAAATATTAATAAAATACAAGCAAGCCCTCATTCTTATGATAATCTTCCTTAATCTCTGCCAACAAAAATTATACCTTTCTCCAAATAATGTCAATGTTCCCAGATTCCCATTTGGCTTGAGTTAGGTTTACTTTCTTCAGCACTGCAAACCCAACAGCTGGCTCCATCCCACATGAACACTTCTAACAGCCTCATTTCTCTCCTTAGTTCAGATTCCAGGGACATTTCTTATTAATACTCTCTTACAAAATACTCTTGACAACACTGATGTTTTCTTTTTCATAGTACTCAATGATAGCCCCCAAGCTAGTTAAACTCATTTTCCAATTAACTAAAAAAAACAAAAAACAAAAAAACTTTTCCTCTTGCCCCAAGCTACCATTACTAGAGAAAACACAACCATTGTTAATTGGTCTGTAAAGTGCAGACCACAAATCCCAATGGAAACTTAACATTGTCCTATGTGTCTCTGTTTCTATTAAAGATCAATCTTCCCACTGTTATGAATACCACCCTATTCAAGGACTTTGCAACTTCCCTAAGCAATCTTGTTGAAAAAAGGAAATTTTGATTACTCTCTAGCATAATCAGATTCTCCAACCCAACAACATTCAATTCCCTCTATCATCTGCCAGAGTTCTTTTCAAAGGTCCCTGGAGTGTGACTTCCCCAGCCTCTCTTCTCTATTCTGCTAAGCGAAACTCCTGTCACTTTCTCAGTTCATCTTTCAGGAACTCCAATCAATCAGACTTCTATTTTCACCATTCCCATACAAATCCTGGCAAAGACACCAATGATCATTATGTTGAAAAGTCAGTGATCATTTGCCTCGCAGCAGCTAACAGCCAAGTTCTTCCTAACATTCTTTTCTTAGCTTTAGTGATACCATGCACTTCTGCTTTTCTTAACATAAGTATTAGTTCACTCTGTCATCTGTTAGTTTTCCTATTTCAATTTCAGTATGTGCAAAGGGCTAAAACCAAAAACCAGGACTTCATCCTAAAACCTTTTCTTTAGGCAATTTCCCCCCTAAATTGCCCAGTTGAGGCTTTACATATATCACCTGCTTACCTTACCTATGTCAAATCTCTCTCCAGATCTCACCTCCAGACTCATAACTCAACTGCTTGCTTGCTATTTCCATCAACATCAACATAAACCTAAAAAGGACATAGCAAAATTCTTACTCTTTTCTATTTCTCCCATCTCAGAAACAAGCATCACCACTAATTACTAGAAAAACAGACACAGGTGTTTTCTAATCCATTAACTGTGTTGTTTCTACCTTTTCAACATACCCCAAGACTGTCACTACTCTTTGGCTCAGGACTCAATTCTAACCCATCTTACCTACCAGCTCCTGTCCACGTAACTTAGACAGTTTTCCAAATGAACTTTCTGTGTTTTTCTTACCCATTCCCCATAGCAAGCTAACAAATTTCCTTTCTCAACACCATAAACCTATGGTGGCAACACCTGAGACAGGTAGAAAGATCTGAAATTCAAGGTCAGCCTGACCTACACAAAAAGTCCTGATTCAAGAAACAATTTCCTCTTTTCTTTTTTACCAATGAAAACAATGGTTTTAAATGGGAAGCAATGTGTTTCACCAAAATACATTTTTGAACATTCTTATCTGTGCATGGAGTGAGGGGCTTGTAGAGACAAGACAGTTTGTAGTGGGTGGTCTCTTCCATGTTGAGTTCCAGGGATAAAACACAGGTCATTAGGCTTGGCAGCAAGAACCTTTCTTTGCATGATGAAACATCTCATCAGTCCTAAATTACATTTCTTAATCTTCCTTAATTCAGTAATACAATTTATCAGAAGTTATTGAAAAGGACCTCTGAGCCGGGCAGTGGTGGCTCACGCCTTTAATCCCAGCACTTGGGAGGCAGAGGCAGGCGGATTTCTGAGTTCGAGGCCAGCCTGGTCTACAGAGTGAGTTCCAGAACAGCCAGGGCTACACAGAGAAACCCTGTCTCGAAAAACAACAAAAAACAAAACAAAACAAATGACTTCTGAGACAGCTGTTTAAAGGAGGTGAGCTGAGCTATCCTATGTCCTTCCTTGCTGCAGCTCAGATATGTTGTTGGGACAACCATTTTGAGAATTTAAAAACAAAAAGTCCATCTTTCGGGACTATAAATTAAACATGAGAAGTAGTCTATCAGCTGGACATGGCGCTGTCTTTCTGTAATCCCAGCACTAGGGAGACTGAGAAAGGTCCAGCCTAAGGCCAGTTTGGAGCAAGCAGACACAGCTGGACCCTATTTTACAAATTTAAAAGATTTGTAATCTATTACACTAAAGCCACCTGAACAAAACATCCCCTACTTGTCTAAGCTACCAACTACTATCTTAGTTGAGGTTGAATATTAGTATTTATATTACACTTCATAATAGCAAATTATAGTTATGAGGTAGCAACAAAATAAAGTAGGGGTCTCTTTCTCTCTCTCTCTCTCTCTCTCTCTCTCTCTCTCTCTCTCTCTCTCTCTCACACACACACACACACACACACACACACACACACAAAACCACCCAAACTTTGTCTTTTCCTTTAAAAATAGTTTCCACAGTCACTTAAAACCCAAATTTCTCTTTTAAAACCTTTTGTCATCCTTTCCAAGTTCATCTTTCATCTTGCCCACAAATGTCTATGTTTTAGTTTTTTAAACCAAACTCATTCTTACTTTCAAGTCCAAAGGTATGTAGTGACACTACCAATGTCTACTACTGCTAATGTATCAAAACATTAAAATAGAAAAACAGGCCAGATGTAGTGACACACACCTCTAATCCCAGAACTAAAGAAGCAAGAGGCAGGTTGATCTCTGACTTCCAGGCCAGCCTAATCAATAGATCTACTTCCTGGACATCCACTGTTATACTTGGAAACCCTGACTTTAAATTTAAAAAAAAAAAAAAAAAAAAAAAAAAAAGGCACAGTGATGCACAGCACTTGGAAAGTGGAAAGAGAAAGGGGGGTCGCCACCTGAGGGACTTCAGGTGGGTTCTACTACTGTCTACATAAAGTAAACCTGTATCGTTTATATTTACAAAAACTGATTTTAAGAAATGTAATTAAGCTAGGCAAGGTGAGCTGATGCTTTTAATCTGAGCACTGGATGAAGAGGCAGGGAGATCTGTTTACAGCCTGGTGTACATAACAAGTTCCAGACCAACCAGGGATACATACGAGACCCTGTCCCAAAAGAAAGATTAGGGAGAAAAAAAAAAAAAGAAAAAAACAGAAGAGTAATTTTTCCATCTTTAGTTGTTATGATTATCAGCTTTCTACAAGTATCTATAGCTGATCTTCCAAACATATAACTAAGTTTATTCAAATTCACTCTCAAAATATACTGTTTATTCCCAAAGAACTCTCACCCCGTGGGTAAATGAAATTACTCAACCTTATAGCTTCCCTTATGCTATACACACACACTTAAAATTAGCTGTTCAGTTTCTCACTGCCTCGGCAGGCCAAAATTTACTCAGTAAAGCAGTGACTTTGTCTATTTAATTAATCACCTAAGCAGCTGAATAAATGAAAAAATATGAAGTTAAACAAACAAAGGAACCCCACAGGGACACAGATGATGTCATACATACTATTTAGATGCCCCTTGAGATCTTCAAAGGTGAAAACAACAAAATAAAGCCAAAATAATTCCCTTTTGACTATCTTGCTTCCTAGTTTTTGATTGAGTATTTAATTTTCTAAATAGAGAACCCAACTAAATCAGTAGCCTTATAGATGTGCAACTTGACCTGGAGACCATCTTCAATAATGTATACTTTTCCTCATCTCAGAAGCAGAGCAAAATGTATTATTTTCACGATGGTTGGGCTAAGCTCGCCAAAATTCTTAAATTTATTCAGAAAAATAAGTGCCTCTCACTTACTCACAATGTGCTTAGCAATGGAGAATGACCTCCCAAGAAATTGGGACTCCACCCTCAAGGACATTTCTCCAGTTTTTTGTGGGGAAGGTTGGTGGTGTTTGTTTTGTTTTCAAGATAGGGTTTCTCTGTGTAACCCTGGCTGTCCTGGAACTCTCTCTGTAGACCAGAGATCTACTCAGTAAACACCTGCTTCTGCCTCCTGAATACTGGAACTAAAGTCTTAGCACCATCACACCTGGCACACCCCCATTTCTTAAAAAGGCATACAAAGGATAATGCAGCAACTCACAAAGGAAACATCACAGGACAAAAAGTATGATCAAATCCAGACATTAAGAAAAAAAAGGCCTGACAGCTGGACACAGTGGCACACACCTTTAATCCAACACTCCAGTTCAAGACATGTCATATACAGTGAGTTCCAGGCCAGCCAGGGCTACAGTATCCTGCACAGGGACGAGGTCTGTCAGTCTGACATACATAACCACCTAGATCTGTGGCTGTAACAATATGAAATAACACGCCAGGCATACATAAGACATTTGGTTTGCATGGAACCAGAGATGTCTTAGGGAAGCACTTAGGCTACTTTACACAAACCAGATATGGTATAAAACTGTAATCCCAGCATTCAAGAGGCTAAGGCTAATTTTTAAGCACTTTCCCAAATAAAGGAATAAATAAAATTTTATTTATAAGACAACTATTTATAAAAACACTTAAAGTATATCCAAAAGAGAAATCAGTATATACCACTCACAGATATGCTCAAAATTCTTGCCCATGCACATCAGTAATAAACTGGAAATAACTAAATGTGTGAGAGATATAGAAACTGTTCTACTCTTTTTAGTCCTAGGGACTGAAGAGATGGCTCAGTGGTTAACTGCACTGATCATTTTTGCAGAGGACCTGGGTTCTATTCTCAGCACCCACATGGTGGTTCACAACCATCCTTAACTACAGCTCCAGAGATCCTGACCTATTCTTCTGGCCTGCTCAGGCATACACATGCATGCACAGAGACACATATTCCTTGAAAGATCTACTTTAGTGGTGGTGGTGAACCCCTTTAATCTCAGCACTCAAAAGGCAAAAGCAGGCAGATCTGAGTTTGAGGACAGCCTGCTCTACATAGTGAAAAGTCCAGGACAGTCAGGGCTACATAGAGAAACCCCCGTCTCAAAAAGCCAAAACAAAAACAAAAAAATCTACCTTACAAAAAAAATCCCAGTAGAGTTAGGATATAGCTCAGCAGGTAGATCACTTGCCTAGCATGACAAAATCCTACAGGTTCAGTACCTGTACCCCATAAACAGAATGTGGTATTATATAACTGTACTCTGTACAACTCTGTACAACTTCAAAGAAGCGTTCAAAAGTTCAAGGTCACCCTCATTTACATTTCAAGAGCGAGGAAAGCCTAGGCTACAAAAGACTCTGCCTCAGCCATAAAGAGGTGGGGGCACAAAAGCAAACTGTACCTATCAAAGATTTATAACACTTTAAAAATATTAAGCTATTATATTCCAGGAACCCTGAATGCTTAAGAAAAAAAGATTCTAAGAATTTTCAAAGAGTTTTCTAGAAGTCTATCGAAAAGACAGACATAAATACAATTAATAATCTAGAGTGCACTAATGAAGTATGACAATGACACTAGAGAACATGGAAAACTAAGGGTTCAAGAAAAACTTAACTGCCATTTTGGCTATGCAAGATGACACACGACCTATAAGCATAGTGCTTTGAAAATAGACGCTAGATGTTCTGAGATTCAATAGCAGCCTTGGCTATATATTAAGTTCAAAGTCAGCATAGTCTACATGAGATCTTTAAAAAAATAAGGGGAGGGGTGGGGGAGATAACATTTTTGGATAACTAAATTTCATTTCTTTCTTTTTTTGAAACAGAATTTCATTTCCCTGTCCTGGTAGATCTTAATCTGGTTCTGATGATTTCTTCATGCTTATCCCAACTTCTTGGGTGCTGAAATAATATGCATGTGCTCCCAAACTTGGCCTTAAAGAGGTAAAAAAGGACTAAAAGGATGTGATGGCACATGCCTTGAATCCCAGTTCTCGGGAGACGGAGGCAGAGGCAAGGGGGGATTTCTATGACTTCAAAGCCAGCCTGGTCTACATACAATTCCAGGCCAGCGAGAGATATGTCTCCACAAAAACAAACAAAAGGAAAGGTCTGCGGGCAGTAAGTAAACCAATGACTAGCAATCTGAACAAACTCAATCCTGCTAATCCACCTAGTGGGAACAGAGAGCCAACTCCTGCAAGTTGTCCCTTTAATCATCATCAGTCCTCCGGCCACCAGACTAAATTCTTTATTTTTTAGATTTGTTTGTTGATTTTATATATGAGTACCTTGTAGCTGTCTTCAGACACACCAGAACAGGGCATCACATATCATTACAGATGGCTGTGAGCCACCATGTGGTTGCTGGGAATTGAACTCAGGACCTCTGGAAGAGCAGACAGTGGTCTTCTTAACTGCTCATCTCTCCAACCCCAACTAAATATTTTTAAATATGGGAAAGGGCTACTCAGATAGCTCAGTGGATAAGCCATATAGTGAAAGTAGAGAACTGACTCACACAAACTGTTCCCCAATCACAATCTGCCATGGCATACGAACACACTAACAAAGAATGGACCTAAGGGCTTGGTCCAGGTCCTACAGCTCAACTAAACAGCAAGTAGTTCAGTATTACTCAACCTCTGAAATACAAAGTCTTGGGCTGGAGAGATGGCTCAGCAGTTAAGAGCACTGACTGCTCTTCTAAAGGTCCTGAGTTCAAATCCTAGCAACCACATGGTGGCTCACAACCATCCATAACAAGATCTGACACCCTCCTCTTCTGGTGCTTCTGAAGACAGCTACAGTGTACTTATGTATAATAATAAATAAATCAAAAAAAAAAAAAGAAATACAAAGTCTTAAATTTATACAGGAATAAAAATATAAATCTGAGCTGGGCAGTGGTGGCACACACCTTTAATCCCAGCGCTTGGGAGGCAGAGGTAGGCGGATTTCTGAGTTCAAAGGCAGCCTGGTCTACAGAGTGAGTTCCAGGACAGCCAAAACTATACAGAGAAACCCTGTCTTGAAAAACCAAAAAAAAGTATGAATTGAGCCTTGACAATAAGACAGGAAAGGTAGGCTAGAACAGTATAAAGTTTTATGACTATGAAATAGTGGAGAAATTAAAGAAAAATGTCAGTATATTTTTATATTTCATGTATGTATTTTTGAGACAAAGACCCAGCTGGCCTGCAACTTGCTAGGCTAGACTTGGCTAGACTTGAACAGGAATCCACAAGGCTGTCTCTCAAAAGCTGGGGTTAAAGGCATCCCCCACCACACCTGGCCTCTTTATTTTTACTCATACATACAGGTGTGTGTCTGAGTAGCCCACGTGAGTGAAGTGGCCAACGTAGGCAGAAGAGGACAATGGATACCCTAGAGCTGGAGTTACAGGTAGTTAGGAGGAGCTCAAAGTGCTCCTATCAAAAGCTGTACCTATTCTTAACAGCAGAACCATAACACTAGCACTATTTCTAACTGTCTGTCTGCACATGTACATGCAACTAGCAGTTAATATCAGGTGTATCCTCTACAGATTTCCACATATTTATTTATTTTCTGGAGGAAGGATGCTCATATGCCATGGCACAAGCATGTAGGGGTCAGAAAACAATTTGCAGCAGTCAATTCTCTTCCTGATATGTGGATCCTGGGGATTAGCGGTCAGGATTAGTAGTACGTGCCTTTATCTGCTGAGCATTCCTGTCAGCCCCACTCCACCTTATTTTCTGAGCCAGGGTGTCTCAATGAACCTGGTGCTTGTAATTTCAATAGCTAATCAGCAAGCCGTAGGTATTCTGCTTATCTCTGCACACTCCACTGTACCTAGCTTTTCCGTGAGTGCTCGGGATCATAACTCAACTCCCCACCCCTGAGCAGTCAGCACTGTACCCACTGAGCCATCTCCTCAGCCCAAGATCTATAATGCATAGATGGGATATAGCTACGTGAAATAAAGTCAGTTACAAAAGCACCAGTTACATACAGTAAGAGTAGTCAAATTCATAAAAACAGAAAACAGTGGTTGTTAGGGATGGGGTAAGAGATAGTAGAATATTATTGAGTACAGATTTTTTTTTTCAGTTTTACAGACTTAAGAAAAGTTCTGGAGAAAATGGTAAAAATGATTGTACAACAATGTAAATATACATAACACCACTTTAAGTATTAAAAGTGATTAAGCCCAAAAACTTTGTTTGTTTGTTTTTTCGAGACAGGGTTTCTCTGTGTAGCCCTGGCTGTCCTGGAACTCACTCTGTAGACCAGGCTGGCCTCAAACTCAGAAATCCACCTGGCTCTGCCTCCCAAGTGCTGGGATTAATGGCGTGCACCACCACTGTCCAGCCAAAAACTTCATTTAGTGCTTTATCAGGACTAGAGGGTAGTACTGGGATCAAACTCAGAAACTTGTACATGCCTCAGATGATAAACTTTGCTATAAGCATTTTACCACAGTTTTAAAGAGTAAATACATTAAAAATCCACATAAAAGGAACTATCAAGCCGGGCAGTGGTGGCTCACGCCTTTAATTCCAGCACTTGGGAGGCAGAGGCAGGCGGATTTCTGAGTTCGAGGCCAGCCTGGTCTACAGAGTGAGTTCCAGGACAGCCAAGGCTACACAGAGAAACCCTGTCTCAAAAAACCAAAAAAAAAAAAAAAAAAAAAAAAAAAAAAAAAAAAAAAAAAAAAAAGGCAGGCAAAAGAGAGAGGAGAGAAGAGGGGAGGGGAAGGGAATGGAGAACATTTTCACACAGTTTTCCTGAATTTAAAAACAATCCTGCCAGGCAGTGGTGGCGCTCACCTTTAATCCTAGCACTTGGGAGGCAGAGGCAGGCCAGATTTCTGAGTTCGAGGCCAGCCTGGTCTACAGAGTGAGTTCCAGGACAGCTAGGGTTATACAGAGAAACCCTGTCTTGAAAAAAACAACAAAAAAAAAAAGTAAATGTTACTCTTCACACTGTTTTTAATATTTAGCCTTTATAGTATTATTATAAAAAGTATATTCTTGTAGGACGTTTACATATTGTGCTTCGAGTTGACAAAATGTAATTGACAAAATGTTTTAAGTTCATCATTAACTAGCTCTGTGTCAAGGACCAACACCAAACTCTTTGGGTCTCAAATTTCAGTCTTACAGGTAAGGAATTAATTAAGGTAGCTTTGCATGCTTTTAAAAAAGTGAATAAACTTTAACTATTTCTAAAACCTTATTCACTATAGTGGGTTTGGAGTTTATTAGGGTGTTGAGGTTTGACTTTTTTTTTTCCTTTTGGTTTTTCGAGACAGGTTTTCTCTGTGTAGCCCTAGCTGTCCTGGAACTCACTCTGTAGACCAGGCTGGCCTTGAACTCAGAAATCCACCTGCCTCTGCCTCCCAAGTGCTGGGATTAAAGGCGTGCACCACCACTGCCCGGCGAGGTTTGACTTTTTTAAGGCAGGGCCTGATGTAACTCAGACTGGCCCTACACCTCTAATCCTATCTCCAATTCCAAATGCTAGAGTTACAGGCATGTCACCATACCTGGAGATTTAGTTTGGTTGGTTAGTTTTTGGTTATTTGAAAGGGTTTCTCTGTGTAGCCCTAGCTGTCCTGCAACTCTCTCTATGGGCCAGGCAAGCCTTGAACTTACAGAGATCTTCTGTCACCTCAGTGCTGGAATCAAAGGCATATGCTACCACCAAATCCAGGCAGGATTTTTGGACAGGGTCTCTTTATGCAGCCCTGACTATCCTGGAATCTGCTATCTGCACCAGGCTAACCTCTAACTTAGAATCATCCTGCCTCTGACAGTAGGGTGAGTACTACAATTAAAGGCGTGGCCATCAAGCCTGACAGCAGGTTTTAGTTCTTCTGTTTTTAAACAAAAGATTTCAAGAGCCCTCTGAAATAGCTTAGCAAGTAAAATTGGTCTGCAAGCTTCATGATTCCTGGAGCCTACAGTGGAACCGCCTCTCTGAAGTTGTCCTCTGAACTATGCACAGACAAAAAAAATTAAAAATTTAAGGGCATTTTTTGAAAAACTTCAAACTCGAATCAGAGTATAAACTCATGTCTACTCTTCTATTCAAACACACTAATCTGCTTTAAGAAGACAGAAAAGGTAAGGCATAGTGACATATGCCTTTTATCCCAGCATAAGGTAGGGCAGGACATGGTGCAGGCCTTTAATCTCCAGCACTTGGAAAGTAGAGGTAAGAAAATCTAAATTCAAAGCCATCCTGGTCTACATAGCCAGCCAAGACTAAATACAGAGACCCTGTCACAAAATAACAATGACAAACACACCACCAGGTCTACTCAGCACATTTCAAGTCAACCAGGGCTACATAGTGAGACACTCCCGGCCCCTTCTGAGACTTTTAAAAACAAAATGAGAAAAATAACTAGGAGTAAGGTTCCTATAGCACTGCTAATTTCTGCTTCTTGATTTCAATGCTGGTCATACTGCATATATATTTTACTGTGATATGAAAAAGGATGCTTTTCCCCAAAGATAACAAACAGAATATAATTTAACAACTCTGCTGAGTACAGGAAAGCTATAGACCTTTCTGTCCTAAACAGAAAAAGCGTCTTCCCGACCCTGTCTCTCTCACCTGTCTGCAGTCCTTCTCAACTTTCTTTTGACTCCAGCACAAGAACCTCTCCCATTCTCATACCCTCCAAACACCCATGACACTCAGTTATTCCACCTTGCTCCCCCTATGCTAGTACTCACAATAGAAGCCGTAGTCTTACAGATGTTAGGGAAGCTCTCTACCATGACCTGAACTGTACTCAGTCCTGATCTAGCACTGCTGTATTGTTGCCTACCCTCTATTTACTACTCTACCATTCTAATAATGTTATGTCTTTGAGAAGTTGAGAGCGGTATACTCAATATGTTCACAGAAAATAAAAATACTCTTTACGAGCTGGAGAGATGGCTCATTAGTTAAGAGCACACTGACTGCTCTTCCAGAGGTCCTGAGTTCAATTCCCTGAAACCACATGGTGGCTCACAACCACCTGTAATGGGATCCAATGCCCTCTTCTGGTGTGTCTGAAAACAGCAACAGTGTATTCACATACATAAAATTATTCAATCTTTTTTAAAAACTGCACTTTACAAAGCAAACATCTGCCAGAGATCAAAGCCTCTCATTGCGCTGCTGAGGATAGAATCTAGAGCTTCCCACAAGCCAGACAAGTTTTCAAGACTCAACACATGTTCCACCTCACAAAGTCTTTTTCATAGTAAAGAAAAAACCTGTGGTAGTGGCGCATGTGTTTAATTCCAGCACTCAGGAGGGAGAAGCAGGCAGATTTCTTTGAATTCTAGGCCAGCCTGCTCTACACAGTGAATTTTAGAACAGCCAGGGCTATGTAGAGACCCTGCCTCAAAAAGGTAAAGTAAGAAATGTAATTCAGCTGGGCAGTGATGGCGCACGCCTTTTGATCCCAGCGCTTGGGAGGCAGAGGCAGGAGGATTTCTGAGTTTGAGGTCAGCCTGATCTACAGAGTGAGTTCCAGGACTGGCAGGGTTATACAGAGAAACCCTGTCTCAAAAAACCAAAAAAAAAAAAAAAAGCAATCCAACAATCACTTGTACACACTTGTTTCTTAAACCAGTATGTAAGGTGCTGTTATATTCAATTCACTTCAGAACCTCATAAGGCACACTAAATAATCCTCACGAAACAGGAGCTTATACAAATGGAAAAAATTCTACTACAGAATACTAGAAACTGTCATCAAACTATAAGTAATGATTATAAAAAAATCAAGTATCATGAGCATAAGTATAAATCAGATGATATACATTGATTTAAGGGCAATTTATATCACTGAACTTCAAATAGAAAAATATTTTATGTTGAAGTTCAAGTAAACACTTATGGGTACCTTGCAAGGAGCTTATACTAACATTAATTAACTTGTGCTTAAGTGCTTTAACAAGTAATTCAAAGTATTACAAGTAATAGAAAAGTAGGTCCAATTTCAATAATTAAAAGTATGCCTAGCTGGGCTGGAGAGATGGCTCAATGGTTAAGAGCACTAACTGTTCTTCAGAGGTCCTGAGTTCAATTCCCAGCAACCACATGGTGGCTCACAACCATCTGTAATGGAGTCAAATGCCCTCTCTCTCCTGGTGTGTCTGAAGACAGCTACACTGTACTCATACATAAAATAAACAATTCTTAAAAAAAAAAGTATGCCTAGCCTTACTGAGCCATGACAGTGTAGTACATATTAGCATAAGTAAATCCAAATTCTTCAGCCATGTTTACAGACAATTTAACTTCTTCTCTGAACCTCAATCTTCTCACGTAGAAAGTAGATCTAAGGCAAAGCTCTATTGTTAAGCAGGTTGGCAGTGACAGCACTAGCCTTCACTCTTAGCACAGAAGGTAGAGACACCTTAGATCTCTGTGAATTCCATGTCAGCCTGCTCTACAAAGTGAGTTCCAGGACAGCCCACGATACAAAGAAACCCAGGCTAAAAAAAAAAAAAAAATCAAAACAAAATAGAATTAGCAATGATACATAAGCAATGACCTCCAAATACATACTAGAAGAGGTATTTTGTAAACGGCAGCAATAATAATTGGTTGCGATAATACAACCTACAAATATAATAAATTAATGCTTACTCTGTTGATCCTCACAATCAGCAATTCACTTATATAATATGACTCAAAAACTATAATGTACTTTAGATATATTTTCTATTCTGAGCACATCTGAACCACTCCTTAAAACTCAGTCATATTTTAGAGTATCTAACAAACAAAAGACCAATCTCCAAATAGTACTTTATGAAAAATAGATGCTGCCTTTGTCTGTACCATTCACATGACTCAAAATCCAAGGGAGGTCTATACCCCATGCCCAGTCAAGCAACTTCACCAGCCAGTTTTACCAATTTTCCATAAATCCTTTCACCTGTACTGGCAAATACATATCACCCCCACTTTTTTTTTTTTTTTTTTGGTTTTTCGAGACAGGGTTTCTCTGTGTAGCCCTGGCTGTCCTGGAACTCACTCTGTAGACCAGGTTGGCCTCAAACTCAGAAATCCACCTGCCTCTGCCTCCCAAATGCCCAGCACATATCCCCTTTCGACACAAATGTGACTGCCTCTTCACAGTACCTGGCTATTCACCTTTCATGTTTATATGAAGGGTTTATATTTTAATATACTTAGCAAATAACTATTTAAAGCCTACCTCTTAAAATCAGAATTCAATGAATGTAAGTTATCTTTGGATGGTTGGGTTTGTTGGGAGTTTTTTGTTGTTGGTTTTTGGTTTTTGTTTTGTTTTTTGAGACAGGTTTTCTGTGTTAACAGCTCTGATCATCCTGGAACTCCCCCTGTAGACCAGGAGAACCCTGCTTCTTCCTCCTAAAGGCATGCACCACCCCACTGCACCCCACCACTCAGCTATTTGTTTTTTGAGGCATGATCTCTTTATGTATCCCTGGCCATTCTGGACAGAACTCAAGAGATCTGCCTGCCTCTGCTTCCCCAATCCTGGGATCAAAGGTGTGTTCTGACAAGTCAGCTATCTTTACAAAGGCAAAAAAAACAGGCAAAAAAAAAAAAAAGTCATCAGATCCACCAAAATTATTAAAACACTACCAAATGAATTAAACCTCATACACTGGAGATTTGCATGAAGTAACATGGTGAAATAATTACTTGACCAACTATGCAGAAGCTCACATTTACACACTTAAAGAGGAAATATAGAGACTGCACTATGAGTCCTTCATTGAGGTGAAAGTTAATCAACACAACCTATCTATGGAACTGGACTTGACTTACTAAAATGCCAACAAAATAAAATATTGGTGAGGATAAAGCTGTTGGTTGTGGTTTTTTACAATATTAAATTTTATCTGATTTTTCAAAAAATATTCTTTGCAACTTACTTCCTTGAAATGAGTTTCCTGCTAGGTTTTTAAAGGGACCATTCTTGAATAACCTTTATTCACATTTCCTATTTTCTTCCTGAGAACCATTGACAATTTTTTTTAATCTTGTACATGAGGATGAGCTTTTATTTTATTTGCATGTATGGGTGTAGAGAGAGGTCAAAGGAAAAACCTTCTCCCAAGTGGGTCCTCGAGTCTGAACCTGGGTCATTAGACAAGCCCTCTTTACCCAGGGCGCCATCTCCTCAACCCATCAGTTAAGTGGTAGAATAGCAGTAATATGCTACTAGAGCCATACAAATGCTAATTAATCTTCAAGTTAAACACCAAATATCATGGTGGGGAAAAAGTCACACCACACAAAGCAAAGAGAATATATCGATTATCAGGGCAGTAACTTGACACTTCAAGATAAAAGAAAGCATGAGAAGCCTAAAGACTCGTACCACCTTATTACAGAATATATGTTTGAGGCTGCTAACAAAATTAGCTATTATCTTTCATTAAGAATATATATCAACAATCGCAAACTATTTGCTTATTAAAGAAAAAGTTTAAATCACCATTAAAAATTTGTGAATACAGTCATTCACACTGGTTCTGTATTGTTCCACAAAAATACAAAGTCATTCTTCCATTCAGAGTTTTGGCAAATGAATACAGAGGTCAGAGTTTACACTATGTAAGACAGATCACCACTTATTTCTTCGTATGCTCCCTAAATCTGCTAATGTTGTCATTTCAATCTTAAGTGACTTTCTACATGTCTACTTGGAAAGATGAATAATTAATTACCTTCAAGCTGTGGGGGCACAAATAAAGGTGGAGAGCTATAGATTTATAACAAATCCTCATATGCTTAAAATGCCTAATTTTAAAAATTACTGACATTATCAAAGCACCAAGCAAGCACATTAGAAAAACATGTGAATCTTGAAAGGAATAATTACTTTCAGAATTTTGTTAAGTTCAACCATAGAAAAGCTGGCATTTTTGTCGGTTTACGCCTAAAAAGTTGTACTATTAGCTGGGCAGTGGTGGCGCACGCCTTTAATCCCAGCACTTGGGAAGCAGAGGCAGGTGGATTTCTGAGTTCAAGGCCAGCCTGGTCTACAGAGTAAGTACCAGGACAGCCAGGGCTAAACAGAGAAACCCTGTCTCGAAAAAACAAAACAAAACAAAAAAAAAAAGTTGTACTATTACTTTCACAGCGGAACAAAATTATTCAATACTTTCAATATTTCACATAAATAAATTTGGCGAGCATCAATGTACTTAAAATTTGTAGGACTTACAAGGTAGTAGGAGTTTTATTTTTCTTAATATGCTATTTCCTGCTATAATATTTTGTTTCAGAAAAAAATAAACCTAACTCAATAATGAACTACAATAATGTGTATCTGATGAAATCCCTTGTTTTTAATAGGCCTGTTTTTAAAAGTAAGACTCAAGCTAACTATGAGGGACATCATAATGAAGTTTCACAGTACAACACTAGTCACAGAGGCATTGCCCTAGGAGAGCCTCTGATACTGGTAAACAGCATTTTGAAATAAGCTACTCTTACACTCCCATTATTCTTCCTACTTCCAATCATTTAATTAACAAATAACTTGCCTCTGACCAGACAAAAAGCTTTAAATGTCAATGATGAGGCCTAGTTACCGGTTGGGTACGTAAAAAGAGATAATTAGCTCATTCGGAATTAATTCTCTATCTGTAGTGAAAAACTGTTTCAATTCCCTTCCCAATACGAGACTGCCCATTATGTCTCCATAGGTTCCCCTCCAACACTAGAGTAACTGAAAGTCTTCCCCTCCTCGTCTATACCTAAAAGACTGTGGAGGCTCCTTCCCCAAGGAAAAGACAGCAAAGGCCTGGCAAGGCAAGACCCAGAGTACCCCTAAAACCGCGGGCCTGGGAGGTGCGCTGCTGCGGGGGATCTAGTTACTACCTTTCCCCTTCCCCCAACCCACTTCCCGGGTTTTCTCGGCCTGCTCCTTCCTTCCCCATCGCACAGTCCCACTTCCAGATGTTGCCGCCGCCTCGGGGCTCCCTCTAGCGCTCACGTGCCCCCGACGAGTGCTTCGGCATCTGCCCCCCAAACCCTGTTCCTCCCCAGGCCGGCCGACCGGCCCGCGAGACCGCCTATCCCAGGGCCCGGGGAGGGGAGGGAAAGGCGGCAGGAGGAGGAGGGGAGACCGCCGCTTCCCCATAGGCAGAAAGGCGGCCGCAGCGAGGCGGGCTGGGGCCGCCGGGGTCGCGGAGGGAAGGGCCCTGCCGCCCTGGGCTGAGATGGGGGTGTCCGGTAGCTCATTCCTGACCTCCTCGCTCTTCAGCACCTCCTTGAACTCCCGCTTGATTCGCTGCACCGCGATGTTGGCCATGTCTCTGCCCGCAGCTGATTCGTACCCGCCTCCTCCGCCACCGCTACGACCACCGCCACCGCTGCCACCTCTTTCTCCACCGCCTCCTCCCTCAGTGATTCAGACCCGAGCACACGAACGCTGCCACTGCCACCCTTGCCGTCGCGTTCCCCCTCAGTGTAGAATCACCTCCGCGCCCGGCCACCAAAATGGCGCCGGGTCCGCGCATGCGCACCACGCTGACCCGGGCGGGCGGCGCAGCCGCTCCAGTGGTAGCCCCATACGTCTCAGCAGCGAGCCCGCGCCGCGCCGCGCCGCGCGTCTCAGCCGGGGCTTCGGCCGCGTGGCTCCGCCCTGCCGGCGGCTGGGGCCAGGAGGGTGCGGCTTCTCGGCCGGTCTGCGGGGTCTGGGCCTGCCGGGTCCTCCCCTGCCCCTCTGCCTCCTTTACGGGGAGGCCTCCAGTCCCTAGCCTCGGACCCGAGGTGGGAGCCCCGCCTGGAGGGTTTCCCCAGCCCCAGCCGGGCCGAGCCCCGCTCTAACTCGGCCAGACCCAGAACCCACGGGCTAGAGGTGCCTCCCTGTGTCTAGCCAAGGAAAAAGCTATACAGGAACTGGGTCCTGCCCAGCGTCCGTTGGTAAACCCCCGGGAAATCCACTGCCGTAGCTTTTGTTCTGGAACCATGATAACGCCACAATTATTCGGTCATCTCAGGTATCACAGATTTTTAAGGTTGTGTAATGGTTGCATCCAACGTGTTGTAATTGATACAGGTGTTGCCAGGGAGAGGCCTGTGATGGGTTTAAAAGCCAGAAGTTAAATCTTTGACCTGTTTAGATAATCAGTGCTGAACTGTAGAATCTAACCTGTTTTTCAAACTTGAACGTGCCTCGGAATCCCTGGAGAGCTGGTTATATTGCTAGGACCTATCCCTAGAGTTTGGATGGACCTAAGAATTTGCATTCCTAGCAAGCTCTCCGCTGCCTGTTTTTCAGCGACCACGCGGTGAGAATGGCTGAATTAAGCATGTGAAGATCTGCATATATTATAGTGACCGTTGAAGAAATAGAAGGCCGAAAGAGCTTTAAACCTATAAAGGTGTTTGGCGCTCGTAGATGTCAATAAGTGAGTGAATATAATTGAGAAGAGAAAAGAGTAAAATGTTTTGACTGAACAATAACGTTGAGAGGCTGTTTGAAAGTGGTTAGTTGAGTTTAAAACAATATAGTATGGGTGCTGAGAGGTACTTTGAAAATAACATTTTGAAATAATGAAAATGTTATTTTAGGAGTATGTTTCATGTGTTCACCTAATCGATCAGTTCAGTATTCCATTATAAGACTAATACGAGCTGAGTGTGGTGGTAGAAGCTTGTAATCCTACACTGAGAGTCAGAAGAAGCAGGTGGATCATGAGTTTTAAACCCGTCTAAGAGTTCCAGGACAGCCAGGGCTATACAGAGAAACCCTGTTTCGAAAAAACAAAATAAAACAAAAAACAAAAACAAATCA
>NW_022196905.1:58665761-58675774 GCF_008632895.1 Mastomys coucha | reverse complement strand
CAAAAAAAAAAAAAAAAGAGTGCTGCAGGACCCGAAAAGATTTGTTACTCCCACTTCTCTCCCATGCCTTGTCTGTTGCCAGCTATGGTTCCCTCCTCTGTGAAATAAGGAAGTTGTTTAAACTTCCAAGAGTTCAAAATTCTGAAACATCTCAAAACCCTTCCCTGAGTATACTGACAAATTATAAAAGATCTTCTAGCAGAGCCCCCTAGTGGTGATAGGGGGGTCTACTGTACACTGAACAACTGAACACTACAAAGGATTTTGCCATGATATAAATCTAGAAATGCTGTAGGTATTTATGCCAATACAACCTAAAACACTTCCTATCCCATTCTGTCTAACCTCATGAAACATAACGATACTCAGACAGGGGGAACTAGTTATAAAGGTCAGATGATTTCTTGAAAGAAAGGGACTTGATTTTTTTTTTTCTAAAGCTTGAATCCAGGACTTGTGCAAGCTAAGTATGTGAACTATGACTGGCCTGTAGCTCAGCCTAGCTGTATTTGTGTGTGTTGTGTTTGTGTTTATGTGTAAGCAGGCTCTCATTATACAACCTAGGCTGGCCACAAACTAAAACCTTTTCTGACTCAGCATCCCCAGTGATCAGACTACAGACATACTCCTCCACATCAGGCCAAAGGTTGTGAATTTTTTAATGTAAGTAATTATTTAACTACAATCCCACTTTTCAAATTCATTCTATTAACATTCTAAAGAACCAAAAGCATGTAACTAGTGATTGTCTGAATAATTTCCTGAGTAGTAGTATAACAATGTTAATGTCTGGGTCTTGGCAAAGCACCATAATTTTCAATGTTCACATTGGCAGGTGAGTAAAGAGCATATTTAAATCTCTGCTATCGTGGCAGCTTATCTGTCAATCAGTAATTCTAAACTGGGCAAGATGACTTACTCCCTTAACCCCAGCTACTTGGCAAGCTAGGGCAAGGGAGTTTGAGGCAGCCTAAAAAGCTTCTGGTCGGGGAGTGGAATCTGTACTCTGTGTGGAGACCTGACATTCCAGCTGGGCTGGTTCAGTGACTTTGGCTAAGGGACCACCTTAAACCATACTGGAGCTAGGCAAAATAATTAGTTCTTTAATGACATACTGTACTTTTCCTTCCCACAGTCTCCATCCCTTGCACAGTAGCTTAGGAACTGAGTAGCAGCTATGCTTGTCAGTCTCCCCACTTTTCCAAAATTACTTTTCTTCTTTCTGTCTGCTAAGTATGCTTTTCCTTAATATGTGTGCTCTTTCTCCCAACACTTTGGGCTTCCTTACTATAAGGCTTGCCACTGTGTGGCTGCTTATTCTCCACCTTTCTGACCTCCATGTCACCTTAAATAGCTCCCTGTCCCCTTATCTCCTCCTGATAGATGCTAAAATTTATAGCTTGCCTGCTTTGTGTTTTTTCTTTCTTTCTCTCTTTCTTTCTTTCTTTCTTAAGACAGGTTTTCTCTGTGTAGCCCTGGCTGTCTTAGAACTCACTCTGTAGACCAGGCTGGCCTTGAACTCAGAAATCTGCCTGCCTCTGCCTCCCAAGTGCTGGGATTAAAGGCATGAACTACCACTGCCTGGCTTCTCTTTTTGTTTTTGAGACAGGGTCTCAATGTAGCTTTGACAGGCCCACAGCTCAACAGTAGACCAGGCTGGCCTCGGAAAAAATTCACCTGCCTTTGCCTCCTGGGTGCTGGCAATTATACACACACCTCTTTTGTTGGTTGGTTGGTTGGTTGGCTGGCTGGTCAGTTGGTTTTAGTTTTGGGTTTTAGGGGTTTTTGGTTTTTGGTTTTTTGAGACAGGGTTTTTCTGTGTAGCCTTGTCTGTCCTGAAACTCACTCTGCAGACCATGCAAAGAGTAGTGAGGCAGAGCAAACCAAACCAATGCTCAGTGTTCGTCCCCTACTGTCTGTGGGGTCATATACTCCTTCCTTCATCTCGGGTCCTTTCACCTGTCCATTATAGTAAAACATCCTTTCACTTGTGTCAGCTTCAGTAAAACATTCTTTCACATTTCTGCTTTAGCAAAATATCCTTTCACCTGTGTGCCCCAGCAAAACATCATTTGACATAACTGACTTTCCAAACAAACCAGAAGTTTTCACTTCAATGTAATATAACTCATACTTTATTAATATATTACCATTTATGAGGCAGGAAAGATTGAGTATGTATATATAATGTTTGTGAATCTTTAAATAGTACTGGAAAATTATGTAAGAAAGCAAACAATGGTAGGCATCTTTGAGAAACAACCTTTTAAGTATTTGAGGGAAGAAAGTAGGTTAGGGCCTTTCAGTGAGTGCTGAGTAATCGAGTTCTAGCTCCAGAACTCACAGGGTAGGGAAGAACTGACTCTTACTATTTGTCTGACTTCCACACATGCCCTTGGCATGCACACATGTATACACATAACACACACACACACACAAATAAATGGAAAAGTCACCATACATCCTGTTGTATTAGCATGTATTTTTGCTTATTTGAGACAGGGTCTCAATGTGTAGTGCAAACTGACCTCCAACTTGACCCTCTTTTGTCAGCTTCCCAAGTACAGGGATTTTAGACATGTAACTCCACATTTGCCTAGAGATTGTTTTCTTAATGTTCTCATGACTAAATGGGAAAGTGGTACTTTAAAAAAATGGTGGGCTGGAAAGATGGCTCAGTGGTTAAGAGCACTGTCTGCTCTTCCAGAGGTCCTGAGTTCAATTCTCAGCAACCACGTGGTGGCTCACAACCATCTGTAATAAGATCCAATGCCCTCTTCTGGTGTGTCTGAAGACAGCCACAGTGTACTCACATACATAAAGTAAATAAGCCTTAAAAAAAAAGGTAGGGGGCTCTCTTACTCCTGCTTTTCTACCTTGCCTCTTGCCCCTTTGTTCCTCCTCTCTCTCCAATTCCCTTCCCCATTCTCTCCACGAGGTCACAGCCATCTCCTACTTCTCCATTCTCTCCTTCTCTCTGCCTTTCTCTGCCTCTGCTACCCTCTTAACTTCCCTCCCCATGCCCTAAATGAACTCTATTCTATACTATTAAAAAAAAAAAAGGTAAAGCATTCGTGTGATTGAGTTGTGAAACTAATAGCCACTTTATTCATGCATGGGACATGATTTTTACTGTAAATAATGACTGAGCATGCTATATTCCTGCAGACTGGATTACTTAGTAGATATTTCATCTAAAAGAAACACAAGGTTGCTCCATGGTATAGTGCTTTCCTTCATGCACAATTCCCTGGCTTTGATCACTAGCATCACAAGAAATTATTTGTTGAATATATTCAACTTCTAACTGAAAATTATGATTTTTTTAAAGAAAATATTAGTCATGGTGGTACACTTAACTATAATCTTAGCACTTGAAAGGTTCTTAAAAAGCAGGAAACCCATCCTGGGCTATTTGAGGGCCTATCTAAAAAAAAAAAAAAAAAAAAAGGGAAGAAAATGTACCTCCTAGGTGTTTCTGATGAAATTTAGTAAAAATTGTAAATGTTTGATAAGTTGCAAAGAGATATACCAGCACTTGGAAGACCTTTGTAAATCAGTAAACCAATATTGAGAAACTGCCTTTGCTTTTGGAAAACACCATTTCCCATTTAAGAATCACAACAGGCTAATGGGCTGGGCATAGTAGTAGCACATGCCTTTAGCCCCAGCACTCAGGAGGCAGAGGCAGAGTTTGAGGCCAGCCTGCTCTACAGAGTCTGGGATAACCAGGGCTGTTACACAGAGAAACTCCTCAAAAAACTGAAAGAGAAAAGAAGGAAGGAAGGAAGAAAAGCATGATAGTGCCTATCTTCAATCCTAGCCCTCTGGAAGCAGAGACAGGTAGGTCTCTGTGAGTTCGAAGCCACCCTGATCTACATATCTCAAAATAATAATAATAATGATGAGATCTCAGAATTTTTCTGTTTTATAGCTAATGAGGCCTTCACGTTTTTCACTGTATCACCGTGCTGAGCATCCCGATTGCCATTGCTGAGCTGGCTAATTCCTTTCACTTCTCTAAAGCAGAGTGCTTTGTTTTAGAGGCTCCAATCACTGAGAAGCCTCTAGGCTCACCCCAAAGGCCAGCAGGAGGGGGGGAGGGGCGGGGAAAAAACTTACTGTCAGTGTCATGCACTAGCTTGTACTTACTCAGTATCTTAACTATGCCAATTACCCATCAGTCATTCAGAACACAAATACTTGCTAAATACATAACTTTACTAAGTTGATCATGTTGTTTACTCTTATAGATTAGCCCTCCATACTCATCTAGTCTACCCTGTGCTCTAAGGTGCTGGAAGTATATTCTACAATATAGTCTGTGCATCCAGGGGCTCCATTAAAATCTGTGTTCCATTTACATATAGTTAATGGGAAGGCCTAACAGAAGATTCTGCTGAGGGTTGATAATGTAGCCTTTATCTCTCAAAGCCTGCACTTCCTGTTCAGTGACTCTCCCAGTAGCTCTTTCATCATCATCCCACTGATGTACCTTATTCAAGCATGTGGGTACCAAGGCTTCCTGCAGCTGTTAGCCTTTGTCATCTTTAATGCCTGTAGACAACCTCTGTCAAATTCTTCTCCTTAGCTACTTTGAGATGAAGTTACGCCTAAGTTACAGTACTGTACAGAACACTAGTTTTCAGGCTATACATTGCCCTGGGTGACTCCATTTTATAAAATAGCAGTATTCTACATTATAAGTTCAAGTGATAAGAACTAATGAATCCACAACTTGTTTGTGGAAGTAAACAACCACCATCTATCCAGTATAAACCATGAGGTACAGACTGATAGTTTATTTACATAGAGTATTACAACTTAAGGAACTTATCAAATTAGGACACTTGGGCATATGGGGTTTTCTGATATTGTTTTGATTCATGGTCTGGAAACACCAAAACACATCCCATGGTTTATGTAAAGGAAGGATATCTCACATTAGGATAGGGTGGCATTTGGCATCCTAACAGCTGACCGTGTGCTTTATGTGTCACAGGTATATGTGTCAGATGACAAACATCTGAGTGTTCTGAGCCTTCAGCATGCTTCACATGCGTGACTCTGCCCACTCAAACTAGGACTCCTACAGGCCCAGCTGTGTGTGTGAGTTCAGCTTTATTGTGAGAGATTTCCAGAGAAAAGAAAGCTATGTCTTTTCCCCCCAGATAAAATGTTGACAGACCAAAGAAAGGGTTCCATCCAAGTCCATCTTGGTGACCTCTTCAGTTTATTGAGGTCACTTATAGGAACATAGGTGATTCCAGAGCGACTGCATTATCATCCTTCCTATTATTCTCTGTGACACACACACCCAAGACCCTAGCTAGCTCAGAATTGGTATACCTGGGGCCTAGTGGCAGAAATCTCAAGTGAACCCCCCCTCCCCCTGTTCTCCAAGAGAATGTTGGCCCTCCATCCATTGCCATCAACACAGACTTAACTATTGAGCATTTCCCCTGATGTTTTGGTGGAAGGACTGCAGGCCAAGGTTTTCTGTTGTCACCACAGTTGCTGCTGCTTCATCAGAGTGGTGGTCATATCTCAACAGGAGGAAATGGCTTAACTACAAAAATACCTAATCACCTGCAGTGCCTCTCTCTCCGAATCCTTATCTGCTCTCTGCTCTTTAGTCAGACTTTCTGAACCATATAACCTCTTTAACCCTTTCAGGGCCATTTTAAAACCTGTGTAAGGAAAGATGACTTAGCAAGATATAAGTACTTCCTGCCCTTGCATATATTGGGTTACAACTGCTTCAAGCTCCAGAGGAACCCGACACCTCTGACCTTCAAGGGCACCTGTGTTCATCTGCACATATACACATAGTTTAAAACTCAGCATTTTCAGGGACTGGGGAAATGGTGCAAAAGATCACTTACTACTCTTGCAGATGACCGAGGTTAGATTCCCAACACTCACATGATGACTCACACCAACCATAACTTCAGTTCCAAAGGATCTGATTCTTCCACTGAACCCTATGGGCTTCTGTGTACATGTGGTGCACATGCGTGCTCTCAGGCATACACACATACACATAAATAGGTACTAAAATAAATCTTTAAAAACCTGTACAAACCTATCTATTCTATACCTTTAATCCCAGCATTCAGAAGGCAAAGGCCGCGGGGCGGTGGTGGTGCACACCTTTAGTCCCAGCACTTGGGAGGCAGAGACAGGCGGATTTCTGAGTTCGAGGCCAGCCTGGTCTACAGAGTGAGTTCCAGGACAGCCAAGGCTACACAGAGAAACTCTTGTCTCGGGGAAAAAAAAAAAAAAGGCAAAAGCAGGTTGTACTCTGTGAGTTCAAGGCCTACCTGGTCTTCATTGAGAGGTTCAGGCCTGCCAAGGCTTCTAGTAAGATCCTGTCTCAAATATATAAATCTTTGATGCCTAATCTTCACTGCCAACTTGATTGGATTTATAGTCAACATGGAAACACTTTGGATTAAAAAAAAACAAAAAACATTTAACTGAAGAGGGATAACCCACCCTGAGTGTAAGTGGAACCATTCTGTAGGCAGGAATCCAGGAGGGGGGGGAGAGAGGGAGGGAGAGGGAGAGGGAGGAGAGGGAGAGGGAGAGGGAGGAGAGCAGTAGTACTCCACCTCTCTCTGCTCTCTGACTGCAGACTGAATGTAACCAGCCGCCTCATATCCCCACTGCTCTGCCTTCCCTGAGATGATGGCCTGAACCCTGAGCCAAAATAAGCATTTTTTTTTTTTTTTTGCTGGGATCCGAATTCATAACCTTCGGAAGAGCAGTCAGTGCTCTTACCTGCTGAGCTATCTTGCCAGCTCAAAGTAAACAATTTCTAAGTAGCTTTGGTCAGATATTTTATCAGGACAATGAAAAAAACTAGCACAGTTTCATTATGTATAGTGTAATTTCAGGCCTGAAAGTTAGTATTAGTAATTAAGGTTGGAATAAAAGAAGCCTATTTGCAAGACTTACTTCTTTAGGATATTGACCAGGGAATTTTGGGGTACCTAAGAGAACAGCAGAGCCTTTCTTGGCTCTGTTGTGCTTATCTTGAGAGACTAGCACCCCAGAAACTCAATGGCCACCAGAGCCAACCTAAGCCAGGGCTTCCAGGTATTTGTCTCATGAATTCAAAGAATGAACTCTACAGACCACAAAAGGTGAGTTTTAGAAAAGGAGCTTATCATATGGGCCTTAAGGGAGAGAAAGAAGGCAGAAATCCTGTGGAGCAGGACAGGGGGTCTCTGGCAGAGACCATTTAGCCCCACTTCTCTAGAGTTAACTAGGCCTCAGTAGGCAGGGGCAGGGGAGGAGGGACGAGCACTCCAGTTTTCTTTCTTCATGGGTTTGATCACGTCCTCATTGTGATTTTCAGTGAAGAGTGGTCTTTTAGGGAAAGGAGATAAGGGAAAACTAAACCCATTCCTGGCATCTTTAGCCTCTGGCTGTGGTGAAACCAGAGAGACTTTTGGCTTAGGCACTTCTAGCATCTCTAGTGTCTGGTGAAGAAAAGGCTATGGGCATGTCAGTTTTTTGCCAAGAGAGAAACATTTTTACCCAGAACAGCCTTGCCAGTTAATATCTATCTTCTGTTCTCATCAATATCAAAATGCATTTTGAGCCAGGCAGTGGTGGCGCACGCCTTTAATCCCAGCACTTGGGAGGCAGAGACAGAGGCAGGCAGATTTCTGAGTTCGAGGCCAGCCTGGTCTACAGAGTGAATTCCAGGACAGCCAGGGCTATACAGAGAAACCCTGTCTCAAAAAAAAACAAAAAACAAAACAAAACAAAACAAAAAACCAAAAATAAATAAATAGAAAACAGCTTACTGTTTCTTTGTGTTAGTTTATAATGAGAGGGTTCCTTTTGACAGAAACTTTGTAGCTCAAACACAATGATCATGGCCCTGGCGAAAAAAAAATTGTTTCAAACTATATAAAACAAAACAGAGAGAAATCAATAAGTAGTGAGAAATGCAAAGGAGGTTATGACAATATTTTCTCTTGTTGCTTGGAGACAGGGTCTCACCATGTGACTCTGGCTGGCCTGGAACATGTAGACCAGGCTATGTAGACCAGACTGTCCAAAATGCACAGAGATCTGCTTGCTTCTGTCTTCCAAATGTTGAGTTTGAAACTGTGCAACACCACATCTGACTACTTTTTGTGAGAACAACTAAAAAGGATTTTTATATGAAAAAAATTCTTGTATAGTAGGGTAGGATTTTATCCTAAAGTGACTATGATAATATAAAACTGCTGGTGTCAAGTAGGGCATGGGGGGCTCCTGCTTGAACCCCCAACACTTGAGAGGCTAGAGCAAACAGCTGCTTCTCTCAGATCCTGAACTAGATAGTTCCAGACCCTACCTGAAAAACAACAATAAGCCAGGTGTGGTAGTGCATACCTTTCATCCCAGCAGAGGGAGACAGAGGCAGGTGGAGCTCTTGTGACTCTGAGGCCAGACATCTACAGAGAAACAGGTCAGCCAAGGTTACACAGAGAGATTATCTCAATGGTCCTGCACTGCCACCATAAACCACAGTCAAAGCTGCCCCAAAGGGAAGCTCAAGCATGTGGCCATTTGAAATGCCACGTGGAAGGTCCTTTCAGAAAGGAACTAGTTCTAAAACATCCTTATGTAGAAATTAAACTGTCAGTAAGACATAATCTCCTTGGGCATTAGATACAACCTAAATCTGCCTACAAAATAAAACTTCCTTCAGAGACCAGTTCACTGGAGGATTAGATAGACTCTGAAATACTCTGTCTATTGTGAGAGAGAATTCCTGAAAAGAAGCCATGTCTACCAAGCCTGATTGATTAACTAAAAACTCAATGCCTGGAGAGTTTGAAATGTTGCAGGTCTAGAACCTATCTTGGGCTGTCTTTAGCACCCCCTAAGGAGCTTTTCATTGCCCACCACCTGTGTCACACCTAACATCTCCCTAAACTGATAAAAACTTCACAGAACCCTATCTCCACGGAGGGACTAAACAAGCCGTCAGAGACCTATAGCTTTCTCACTTTTCCACCAATGCATTTTTTTTTATTTGATGATGATGATGATGATGATGATGATGATGATGATGATGATGATGATGATGATATGATGATTTAGTTTTGTATTTTTGAAACAGGGTTTCTCTATATGTCCCTGGCTGTTCTGGAACTCACTCTAGACCAGGCTGGCCTCGAACTCAGAAATCCACCTGCCTCTGCCTCCCAAGTGCTGGGATTAAAGGTGAGCACCACCACTGCCTGGTTTCCAGCAATGCAATTTTTAAATCCTTGATTTACTACTTCTTTTGTTCTGTTATAAAAAGCAGCTTCATGAAACTGCTTCCACAGTGGACCATGCTATTTGGGGAGATCCAAATCTGTGTTCCTGGGTCAAGATTATTCATTTTCCCTTTAAATGAGAGCTGGGTTTGTGTCAACACTACTTGTGCCTTTTTCTACATTTATTTATTTATTTGGGTTTTTCAAGACAAGGTATCTTTGTGTAGCACTGGCTGTCCTGGAACTCACTCTGTAGACCGGACTGGCCTGGAACTCAGAAATCCACCTGCTTCTGCCTCCCAAGTGCTGGGATTAAAGGCGTGCCCTGCCCATCTTCCCTTCTTGATTTAAACTAAGTAACCCAGGAATATGCCTTCCATATATGAATAAGTGTGGGCTGGCCAAATAAAGTCTCCAGGATTCCTTTGTTCAAAGAGTCATTGTCTGGGAATAAACAGTGTATGCTATCTTATCTCTTGGGGTTCTTTGCTTGTATATGCTTGTGTTTCTCCGGACCACATCCAGGGCTTTATGCTAAGTGTACTAGTTACTATTCTCAGTGACAGAAACAATGTAAAGAGATGTATTTTGGCTCCTGATTCAGGAGATACAGAGTATCATGGCAGGGAAGGTGTGGTACCTGGTGACTCAATCATGATATTTGGAGCTTGTAGTACAACTCATTACCTGCTGGCAGATCAGGAGACAGAGTTTCTTTTTCTTCTTTTTTTTTTTTTTTTTTTT
>NW_022196905.1:58661497-58665628 GCF_008632895.1 Mastomys coucha | reverse complement strand
CAGAAATCTGCCTGCCTCTGCCTCCCAAGTGCTGGGATTAAAGGTGTGCACCACCACTGCCCAGCTACAGTAGGTATTTTTTAAATTATTTTATTTTATGTGCATTGGTGTTTTGCCTGCATGTATGTATGAAGGTGTCAGACCCCCAGAACTGGAGTTACAGGCAGTTGTGAGCTGCCATGTCAGTACTGGAAATTGAAACCCAGGTCTTGGGGCTAGCGAGATGGCTCAGCGGGTAAGAGCACTGACTGCTCTTCCAAAGGTCCTGAGTTCGGATCCCAGCAACCACATGGTGGCTCACAACCACCCGTGATGAGATCAGATGCCCTCTTCTGGTGCATCTGAAGACAGCTGCAGTAAATTACACCAGAGCCAGCAGAGGTGCTGAGATCAACAGCAGCCACACACATGATAACTCACGGCCATCTGTACAGCTACAGTGTATGCATACACATAAAATTAATAAAAATAAATCTTAAAAAGAAAGTATAAGAAAGAAAGAAAGAAAGAAAGAAAGAAAGAAAGAAAGAAAGAAAGAAAGAAAGGAAGAAACCCAGGTCTCCTAAAAAAGTAGCCAGGGCTTTAACCACTGAGCCATCTCTCCAGCCCTGGTATTATTTGAAATTTTAGTAAGGGAAAAGAATCAAGCCTCCTTATAGCATACTTAGGCACATATTTATTTGTTTATCACAATATTGAGGGTTGAGCAAGCCCAGAGTTTTTTACATGCTAGGTGCACTGGCTGGTTGTGTGTCAGCTTGACACAAGTTGGACTTATTACAGAGAAAAGAGCCTCTCTTGAGGAATGCCTCCAGGAGATCCAGCTGTAAATTTTCTCAATTAGTGATGGGGGGGCAGCCCATTGTGGGTGATGCCATCCCTGGGCTGGTAGTCCTGGGTTCTATAAGAAAGCAAGCTAAAGCCAGGTAGTGGTGGCTCATGCCTTTAATCCCAGCACTTGGGAGGCAGAGGCAGGCGGATTTCTGAGTTCTAGGCCAGCCTGGTCTCCAGTGAGTTCCAGGACAGCCAGGGCTATACAGAGAAACCATGTCTCCAAAAACCAAAAAAAAAAAAAAAAAAAAAAAAAAAAAAGCAAGCCAGTAAGCAGCACCCATCCACCATGGCTTCTGCATCAGCTCCTGCCTGTGTGAGTTCCTGTCCTGATTTCCTTAGATGATGAACAGCAATGTGTATAAGTTGAATAAACCCTTCCCGCCCCAACTTGCTTCTTGGCCATGATGTTTTGCGCAGAGATACAAACTCTGACTAAGGCACTAGAAAAATACTACTAAGCCATATAACCACATAACAGCCCTATTGTTACTTCTTATCTTGAGACAGTCTTGATAAGTTGTCCTTTTAATTTCTTTCTCTGGTATTCTAATTAAATACTGACCAAAGGGGCCTGAAGAGGTGGTACAGTGATTAAGAGTGGTGGCTGCTCTTCAAGACGACCCTCATGTCCCTACCTTTAGCAACCCTGGACCTTCCCTCAACAGGTTCTCCCCCAATTTCAGGTCCTCTTGCTTTTATTTATTGAGAGAAGGCTCTGAGCATATAAAGGGTGTTGGGAAGAATCTGGGAAGAGTTGTGGGGGAGAAAAAATAATCAAAATATTAAAATTAAATATTAAAAAATTAAAATAATCAAATTATTTTAAATTAAAATTTTATTTAAGGGCTGGAAAGATTGCTCAGTGGTTAAGAGCACTGACTACACTTCCAAAGGTCCTGAGTTCAATTCCCAACAACCACATGGTGGCTCACAACCATCTGTAATGAGATCTGATGCCCTCTTCTGGTGTGTCTGAAGACAGCTACAGTGTACTCATATAATAAATAAATACATCTTTTTTTTTTAAAGGCCTTTTAAAATATTTATTTAAATTGAATTAAAAATTTTAAACCCATGAAGTCCAATGTGTGGTGCCCATATTCACATGGGTGTGGGTCCATCTACTGGAATATTAGCAACATACCAGTGGCCATACCCCAAAAGGAAAAAAGATTATCCCTTCATCAGCAGCCATCAACTGTCAATGGCTCTTCAGCTAGTGGTGAGACCACATGTTCCCCTTTTTATCCATGCTGGAATTTTATCAGGCTTCGCCTTGTGCAGATGTGGTGCAGGAAACCACAGCTGCTCTAACGTATAAATGAATGGCCACACTGTGTCTACAAGACAGCCCCTCATAGCATTTCCCCCATCTTCTGGCTCTTCCATTTTTTTCTAATGTTCCCTGAGTCTGATGAGGGAGTTAATCAGATGACCTGTTTAGGGCTGAGCACTCAGTGGTGACATATTCTCAACCCTTTGGCCAGTTACAAGTCTTTGCACTGACTACTGCCCAGTTTAAAAAAAAAAAAAAAGTGAATTTCTGCCAAAGCAATACTTGGTTGAAAGGTAAACCCCTCCTGGTTCGAGGGGTGCCACGTGGTGCTATGTGGCAGAGAGGAGGATGGATGTCATTTGGAGTGGCACATGGGGTAGGACAAAGATGTAAGATATTTCCTGTTTCCCAGAACAACTTCAGTCCATTGTGGAATGTATGCCCAGTTTGAAGCACAGTCTCACTGTTTAACCCTGGCTGGCCTGGAACTCTCTAGGTAGACTAGGCTGACCTTGAACTCACAGAGATCCATCTGCCTTTGCCTTCCAAGTACTGGTGTTAAAGGCATGAGACATCATACCTGGCCCTCTTCATTTTACTCTTGTATGTACATGTACGTATGCACATGCATGGTGAGGCCAGAGGTCAATATTGGGCGTCTTCCTCAATTACTTTGTACTGTTGATCTAGCTGTCCCAGCTGTCCAGCATGTCCCAGGATTCTCCTGTGCCTCACAGCACTGAGAACACAGGGATACACCAAAGCATCTAGCTTTACATGTGTGATGGGTATGTGAACATACATCATCTGCCTTGCGCAGCAGTCATATTACTGAGCATCATCAGTCTAGCCCCCAGGTTATTTCTTTAAGATTTCATGAATATAAAGAACTGTTTTCAAGACCTCTCTCTCAGCATGTTTGTGTTGGAATATGGAGAGGTTACCAATTCAATGTGTGTGCTGATTTTTTTGTTTTTTAGTTTTTTGTTTTTGTTTTTGTTTTTCGGTTTTTTTAGTTTTTCGAGACAGGATTTCTCTGTGTAGCCCTAGCTGTCCTGGAACTCACTCTATAGACCAGGCTGGCCTTGAACTCAGAAATCCGCCTGCCTCTGTCTCCCAAGTGCTGAGTGCGCCACCACTGCTGGCGTGTGCTAATTTTGTATCCTGATTGTTTGCTGAAAATGTTTTCAATTCTAAAAGTTTTCTGGTGGAATCTGTGGGGTCTCTTAAATGTAGGCAGGAGATTGTTTGACTTGTTCCTTTCCTGTTTGTATCCCTTTTATTTTTTTCTGTCTTATTGCTCTAGACAAGACATCAAGCACCATATTATGTAAAAGAAGAGATCTTAACACAAAAGCTTTGCGTCTACACACACACCTGCCCCCATGTTGGCTATAAGTTTGTTTTATATAATTTTTGTCTGCTTTTTAAAATCTTCTAATTGTATTTTTCAAATTGATGGTGTTTTTGTGTTCATGACATACTACAGTTAACAGAGGACAGCTGGCAGGAACCAGTTCTCCCCTTCCACCAGGTTGGTCCTCAGAATGGAGCTCGGGTCAGGTTTAGTAGTAGGCACTTTACCTGCTGAGCCGGCCCATTGGCCCCCTAGTTCATTATTATTATTTTAGGCTTTTTTTTGTGCTGTTGAGGATATCAGATCAAGAGTCTCATGTTTGCTATCTCCCGCTAAGTTCCATCCCAGTCAAGACCATAGTTCAGTCCCCCTTACCCAGCTCATGCCGCCCACCCTGTTTTCATTCTAAATACTCATCCATCTAATGATCTGTTCCAGAATTTTGACAAGAAAAGGTGGATTGACTGTTTTTTCTTTTTTAGGAAATGAAGGCATTTGTCCCTTTCAGTCATTTGGCTCTCCAGCTCTTATCAACTGCTGGTCCCCTCAGCTCTTATCAAGTGCTCTTTTGTTTGTTTGGTTTGGTTTTATTTTTGTTTTGAGACAGAGTTTCTCTGTGTAGCCTTGACTGTCCTGGAACTCACTCTGTAGACCAGGCTGGCCT
>NW_022196905.1:58628888-58661427 GCF_008632895.1 Mastomys coucha | reverse complement strand
CAGGCTGGCCTCCAACTCAGAAATCCACCTGCCTCTGCCTCCCAAGCGCTGGGATTAAAGGCGTGCGCCACCACCACTACCACCACCACCACCACCAAGCCATTTCAAGTTCTTTAAGCAAAGCAGACAGGTAAAATTTTGCCAGAGCTCTAGGTGCTCTCTCATCCTTGGTAATTTGGACCTAATTCTACTCCTCACAGTGCAGGCCTTACCTTCCAAGTTGAGGAAAATTATTTGTGATGGAAGAGGGAAGCCCAGTAGGAGCTGACTAATTTTGCTTTTTTTCTGTTATCTGTCATCATTGCGCCTTCTGCTCCTTGTCTGTCTTGCTTGCAACATCAGTTTTCCTGACATTTACATATATTGCTAAAAACACCATTAGTATAAGCTTATACTTCTGGATTTTCAAATATTTCAGCCACTCCAAAGTGTACTTACTGTTGTTCTCTTCTATAACAAATAATAATTATAACCCATGAAATTCTTTTTTATAAAGTATTTTACTTGTAATATTTAGTCTAAAATACAGAGTTTTAGACAGTAGTATACCTGCCTTATTATTAAAATGGAGTACTTTAAAAATGACAGGAACAAGCAGGGCATGGTGGTACATGCCACTAAGCACACGGGAGGCAGAGGCGGGCAGATCTCTGTGAGTCTGAGGCCAGCCTGGTCTACAAAGTGAGTCCAGGAGAGCCATGGCTCTGATACACAGAGAAAGTCTGCCCAAAAAACAAAAAAGAAAAGAAAGAGGAGAAAGAGGAAGGAGAAGAAGAGGAAGAGGAGGAGAAGAGAAAAGGTAGAAACAAAAAGAGTCTCAGTGTACAAAATAATAATAATTCAGGAAAAAGCCAAGATGCTATTTTTTTAAAGATACATTTATTTACTTTATGTGTATGAGTACACCATTGCTCTTTTCAGACACACTAGAAGAGGGCATCAGATCTCATTACAGATTGTTGTGAGCCACTATGTGGTTGCTGGGAATTGAACTCAGGACCTCTGGAAGAGCAGTCGGTGCTCTAAACTGCTGAGCCATCTCTCTAGCCTCAGCAAGATGCTATTTTTGTTTCTTGTTTTTGTTTTTGTTTTTGTTTCTCGAAACAGGGTTTCTCTGTATAGCTCTGGCTGTTTTGGAACTCACTCTGTAGACCAGGATGGCCTCGAACTCAGAAATCTGCCTGCCTCTGCCTCCCAAGTGCTGGGATTAAAGGCATGTGCCACCACCGCCCGGCAAGATGCTGTTTTAATAATAGAAATTTTGCTTATAACATTTCCCCCTCTTTCAAGTATTTGGAAGTTATCTGGGAGACAAGCTAACCTTACATTTTTATGAGTTGATCTGAATGTCCATATGTTGAATTGTTGACAATAAATCAAAGAGTGTAAGCTTTGTGTTTAATTGCATCATTTATGCAATTTGAAATCTCAAGAGGCCACTCCTAGTCATCTCACTCCATGGGCATCTTCAGTCAGCCACTGCAGAGTTTATGCACAACATTTTTGGTGTTTAATTTCTCCTCTACCCTCCCTGGTTTGTCTTTGTGTGGCTTTCTCTTGGGTTATAACTGTGAGTCAGTATTTGCCTTGAAGACACTAATATCTAGCTGCCAGATAGTAATGTCAGTAAACAAGACAGTGAAGGAAAAATCCAGGCAAGTGTGTGATGCAGGAACTCCTGTGGAGGCAAGTACCAGGAGGGTTTGTTCTCACTGTCAGGATACAAGCGTTATCAAACCTGTGAAAACTGGGTCTCAGGTGGCCCAGTGTGGACTCACTGTGTATCCAATGATGACCTTGAATTTCTGATCCTTCTACCTTCACCTCCTGGTTGGCCCAACTGGTAAGGATATCCGAAAAGATAGATAAGTACAAAACAAGCAGATGAGATAGAAAAGGTGTTTCAGACAAGCAAAAAAGTTTTTGTTGTAGGCAGGAAACAATGAGGGGATTGATACTGATGCTGAGTGTGTAAGGTGGGGGCTAGAGAGATGGCTTAAGAACACTTGCTGAGGCCTGGAGAGATGGCTCAGTGATTAAGAGCACTGACTGTTCTTCCAGAAGTCCTGAGTTCAATTCCCATCAACCACATGGTGGCTCACAACCTTCTGTAATGGGATCTGATGCCCTCTTCAGGTATGAGTACCGACAGTGTACTCATACATAAAATAAATAAATCTTAGAACAAAACAAACACTTTCTGCATCTGCAAGGGAGCCAGATTGGATTTTCAGCACCCACAGAGTGACTCACAACCGTCTGCCACCCCAGGAGACCAACACCCTCTTTGTCTTCCATGGGCACCAAGCACAAACATAGTATACACATATACATGCAGACAGAACACTATACACATAACATAAAAATAAATACATTTTTAAAAATAGCTTCAGTGTATAAGGTGGATTGTGGGGTTATATGTAATTTAAACTTCTTCCTACCTAGGGTTTTGAATGTAAAAATGCTGTAGTAAAAGAAAGATTTTTCAAGGACATCCTGGCAGCAATACAAAGAATGATAAATCTGTTGCCACATCTGTCTGTTTACCTCCCAAAGCCAGTGTTGATTCCACAGATACAAGGACAGAGATCACAAAATTAAGGCTAGCTTTTTTATTCCGGTACATGGGCTGTCTGTCTGAAGTGAGTTCAAGAGATCAGCCTTGAATGTGGAGAAGATTATTAGTGTTTTTATTTATAGTTCAGGAGTAGAGGGTTTCCAAATGGATCTAGCAGGCAAATAGCCAGGGTTATAGAAGCAGAACATAAGCATGACAGGTAGGTAACAACCTCCTGAAGGTGTGGTTGCCATTTCTCTTTTTTTTGGTTTTTTTTGAGACAGAGTTTCTCTGTGTAGCCCTGGCTGTCCTGGAACTCACTCTGTAGACCAGGCTGGCCTCGAACTCAAAATCCGCCTGCCTCTGCCTCCCAAGTGCTGGGATTAAAGGCATGTGCCACCACTGCCCAGCTGTGGTTGTCATTTCTTAGAACAGAAAGTACAGAACCATTTGTAAAGGTTACAGGTTAGGGCGTAGAGATAGAGATTTAATCATAAGTAGGAATGAACCTAGTTTGTCTTCCAAGTAACAACACAGGGACCTACATTTATTTATAATAATAACTCAGGCCTTATCTCACCTGTTCTCAGCTAGCTTTTAGAACCTATTAACCTGTTTGTTCTTTTCCTATAAAATTAAATTTTAAAAGAAATTATCAGTGATTGACACATTGATTAAGTCAGAGCCCTTACGATCTAATTGCCTGCCAATGATTGGAGACACTAGGTGGAGCCAAGTCTTATTTTTGGCCAAGATTGAGTACTTCAGCCCGGCAGTGGTGGTGCATGCCTTTAATCCCAGCACTTGGGAGGCAGAAGCAGGTGGATTTCTGAGTTCGAGGCCAGTCTGGTCTACAGAGTGAGTTCTAGGACAGCCAAGGTTATACAGAGAAACCCTGTCTCGAAAAAACAAAACAACAACAACAATAAATAAATAAAAATTTAAAAAGTAAACCCCATATCAATGTACATGTCTTATATTAATTGATTCACAG
Organism: Mastomys coucha; assembly: GCF_008632895.1. Taxonomy (NCBI): domain Eukaryota; kingdom Metazoa; phylum Chordata; class Mammalia; order Rodentia; family Muridae; genus Mastomys; species Mastomys coucha. Next base: position 58,657,876 of record NW_022196905.1, on the reverse strand, counting down.
AATTAACATATTTTGATATAATCTGAAGATCACAGGATATTTTGCATTCTATGAATCTCAAAAGGATTATTTCACAGTTAACATATTTTCGTTTCTTTGTTTGTGACAGGGTATTTATTACTAGGTAGTAACCTTTTTCATTATTATTATTATTATTGCATTTAGTTTATCTATCATTATTATTGCATGTAGTTGTTTATCATCTATCTATTTATGTATCTATCTATCTATGTATCTATCTGTCTATGTAACTATCTATCTATCTATCTCTTTGAATGAGGAGTTGGCTGTATGCCACAACATGCATGTGGATGTCAGGGGACACTTCACTGGCTCAGCAGGACTTCTTCTAGACAAAGGGAGGGGTTTTACTTTGTAAAGGAAAGGACTCCTACCAAGAGTGGCCTTTGTTATGTATAGAAAGCTTACCTCTAGGTAGAATGACCTAAAGAAATCCTTGGGTTAGTTCTAATCTAAATAAGGCTCCTAGAAAGGAAGGAATACTGAAGTTTAAACTGACTAGGAAATTACATCACAGAATTTACTGATGGTGGAAAGTAATATCAGGAGATGGGTAGCTGAGTTCCAAGTCAGACTGGACTACACAGTGAGACCCTATCTCAACAATAAAACAATGCCAAGAAATGCTTGCTGAAAGGAGCCTGATATAGCTGTCCCCTGAGAGGCCCTGCAAATACAGAGGCGAATGCTCACAGCCAACCATTGGACTGAGTGTGGGTTCTCTAATGGGGGAATTAGAGAAAGGACTGAAAGAGCTAAAGGGGTTTGTAACCCCATAGGAAGAACAACAATAGCAACCAACCAGACCTCCCATAGCTCCCAGGGACTAAGCCACCAGGCAAGGAGTACACATGGAGGGTCCCATAGTTCCAGCTGCATATGTAGCAGAGGATGGCCTTGTCAGGTATCAATGGGAGAAGAGGTCCTTTGTCCTGTGGATGCTCAATAGATGCCCTAGTGTAAGGGAATTGAGGACAGGGAGGTGGGAGTGGGTGGGTGGGTGGAGAAGCAGGGGGAGGGGGGTGGGATGGGGGAATTTCCAGGAGGGGAGGGAAACTGGGAAAGGGGATAACATTTGAAATATAAATAAGGAAAATATCCAATAATAATAATAAAAACTATGATTTTATTTGCTTTTTGTTTGGGGGGTTTGTTTGCTTGTTTTTTGATATGTGGCCAGCTCCCCAAGTGGCTGGGCCATAGGATGTTTTTACCTCTGCCATTTCTAGAAATGTCTCACACCTACCACTTTCTCTTCAACTTTGGGATAAGGTTTAACCTCTGAATGCCTGAGTTTCATCTCTAATCCTTTCCTGTCTCCTCACCCATTCTTTCTTTTTGTTGTCGTTGTTGTCGTTTTCCTACTCCTCTTCCTCCTCCTCTTCCTTCTCCTCTCCCTTGGGCTAGAGATCCAACTCTAGAGCAAGCTAAGCCAGCACTCCAGAGTGACCTTATCCCTGACTCTTCTTTTTTGCTGCTGTTTGCTCTTGCTCTTTTTCTGAGACAGTGTCATCTGTAACCACGGATGAACTTAAATTCACCGTGTAGCTGACAGAAACTGTGAACCACTGATCCTCCTGCCTCCACCTCCAGTGTGCTGGAGTTATAGGTGTGTGCCACAGTGTGAAGCCTTGTAGCTCTTGGTGTTCTGGAACAAGGGCTCCTGTTCTCAGTAAGCAATGCTCTCCCAATAAGAAAAGTAAGGAGGCTCAGCAGGTAAAGGTAGTTGCCTGGCAAGGCTGGAGACCAGAGTTCAGTCCCCATGGAAAGGTGAAGGTAGAGAACCCACTCTTAAAAGTTGTGCTCTGAGGCTGAGGAGACTGCTCAGTGGTTAAGGGCACTTACTGCTCTTTCAGTGGACCCAGAGCTCAATTCCCAACACCCACATAGCAGCTCACAACTGTCTGGAACTCCAGTTCTATGGGATCTAATACCCTCACACAGACATATATGCAAGCAATGCACACAAGGTAAAAATTAAAAAAAAATAGCTTCTAACTTCCATATACATTTTGTGCCATGCCCTCTACACACACACACACACACACACACACACACACACACACACACACACACAAACAAACACACACACAAAGGGAGAGAAAGAGAGGGGAAGGAGGAGGAGGCAGAAGAGGAGGAAGAGGAAGAAGAGGAGGAACTAGACACACATAATAAATAAATAAATATTTTAGAAAGTGTTACACATGTGAGGGTTCTCTTCAATGGCACAAGCCTCTATAGTAATGGCAGCTGCTTTTCCCCTGACCCTCTTATGACCCCATCTTGGGGGGGGAGGTTCGAGACAGGGTTTTTGTAGACCAGGCTGGCCTCAGACTCAGAAATCTGCCTGCCTCTGCCTCCCAAGTACTGGGATTAAAGGCGTGTGCCACCACTGCCCGGCATGACCGCATCTTTTAACTCATATCTTATTGCTGTCTCTCACTATAGAACCACTGGACAGGTCCTACATACAGTTTGAATGTTACACTGTCTTAAAACTATTCCACCATACAGTGTAATCCAGTCCTTGGTTTTTGTTTTGTTTTGTTTTTGAAACAAGGTCTCACTGTGTACTTAAAATGTATTGTGTACACCAGAATGGTCTTTATTCCTGCCTCTGTCTTCAAAGTCCTGGGTCTAAAGGCATGTACTACTACCCCCTACCCCACCCCTGCAAAACTTTTTGCTTTTAAATTCATCTAAACTCAAATTTTTAGAATGCAGCCAGAGTGTTTTTAAAAATGTACTGTAAATGGCCCTCCAGCCTAGTTCCCAGTAGAGAGAGTCTTTTTTTTTTTTTTTTTTTTTTTTTTTTTTTTTTTTTTTTTTTTTTTTTTTTTTTTTTTTTTTTGGTTTTTCGAGACAGGGTTTCTCTGTGTAGCCCTGGCTGTCCTGGAACTCACTCTGTAGACCAGGCTGGCCTCGAACTCAGAAATCCACCTGCCTCTGCCTCCCAAGTGCTGGGATCAAAGGCATGCGCCACCACCGCCCGGCGAGAGAGTCTTTATTGCCCTCTAAAGCCTTAGGAGTTGTCTTTACCAACCACAGTTTTTTCACCATTCTGTTCTGGTCTTCTGAGCTCTGACCAAAATGGCCTCATTAGCTCTGCTTCCCATATTTATGTCTTCTCTACCCTGAAAATGCCCCACATTCCTTCTGAAAACCCAGTCCAGATCCTAAGTACCATGTGATCAAGTTTATAGCCATAGTGAGATCCCACTCCTGGTACCAGTTTTCTGTGTTCACTGCTTTTCTTTTTTACAGTCACAGGACGCCTTATCAGTTTAAGGAAGGAAAGGAAGGTCCTGGTGGGAAAGGCACAGTTGCAAGAGCAACTCTACCTGTGGACATAGGACTCAGAGTCAGCTATCACATCACATCTGCCACCAGGAAACTAGAGGGGAATGCCTGGGCTCTACTGGCTTCTTCCTCTAGCCCCTTTCTTTTCAGTGCTGGAGTATGGGATGGTGTAACTCACATTCAGAGTTGGCCATTCTTTTTCATTTAAACCCCCCTGAAAAAATCCTCACAGACACATCCAGAGATATGTTCCCCAGATTCTAAATCAAGTCAAGTGGCCAATGAAGATTTTAACCATCACAGATTGCTGGCAGAAACTCACTAGTAAACTGAGGTTTGTGACTTTTCCCTCTGAAATGAGGATAATGTTGTGCATGTAAACATAGTGTAAATACAAAATGTTGTTATTGTAAATAACACAAAAGGCACCATGTCTTTACAGAGGCAGAAAGTGACCAGAACACAAATTTCTTGGTTATGAAACTTCTCCTCTAGCTCAGTTTCTACTCAAGACTTAGAACAAAAGTATATCATGACAAATTTTAAAATATGCATTTCCACAATGTACTAAGCAATTCAAAGTAAATGGAAAAGGGAGGGACACTGAGATAATACTGAAAAAGTTTAAGTCAGTAAAACAGGCATAGAAACCAGAAAACTGCAAGAGTTGGTAAGGAGAAGCAGGCAAAGGGAAGAAAACAAGTCAAAGCCAGGCAGTGGTGGCACATGCCTTTAATCCCAGCACTTGATGGGCAGAGGCAGGCAGATTTTTGAGTTCAAGGCCAGCCTGGTCTACAGAGTGAGTTCCAGAACAGCCAGGGCTACACAGAGAAACCCTGTCTTGAAAAAAAAAACAAAAAAAAAAAAAAACAAACAAAACACCCAAGTCAAAGCAAATGAACTTCATACAGCATGGGAACTGATTTCATTGCCACGGTCTTTGGCTATGTTGTACCGAGAAACTCATTTATAAAGGGAGAAGACTAGAAATGCATCAGGATCTGTGAGGAAGGAAGACAAGGATGAGGGGTTGGGGTTTCCATGGATACACAAAGCTGTTTTGATTGAATGGATTGGTAACATGAGACTCAGGGGTTGAAGGGATGCTGAATGATGGTAAACTGAGTTGGCGTGGTTTGTTTGATTTGATGCTTTTTTATTTCATTTTTAGTTACTTGATTGTTTAGACAGGGTATTATAAATTTCAGGATGGCTTTGAACTTCCATGGTAGAGGACAACCTGATCCTCCTGCCTTTACCTCCCAAGATCTAGGATTATAAGATTGTGCCACAACAGTCTACTGTGCCACCACACCTAGTGCCTTGTGGACTTTTTGTTATTGCACTTAGTGTGTGCATGCACTTACCACTGCATCCCAGCACTTAGGGAATTAAGAGTTTTGGGAGTTGGTTGTGTCCCTCCATCACAGGGATCCCAAGAATCGAACTCATTTCCTCCGGCTTGTCAGAAAAGCACTTTTGCTGGGCAGTGGTGGTGCACGCCTTTAATCCCAGTGCTTGGGAGGCAGAGGCAGGCAGATTTCTGAGTTCGAGGCCAGCCTGGTCTACAGAGTGAGTTCCAGGATAACCAAAAAAAAAAAAAAAAAAAAAAAAAAAAAAAAAAAAAAAAAAAAAAAGCACTTTTGTCCACTGAGCATCTTGATGATCCACGTGATGTATTTTTGTTTGTTTAATTTTTATTTGATTTTTTTTCCCAGTGGGTGTGGGGGTGTCTGTGTGACCGTATATAGGTATGAATGGGCAGATGTCCACAGTGGCCAGAAGAGGAGCTTGGGTTGTCTAAAAGTACAACAAAAGCTCCAAACTTCTGAGCTATCTCGCTAGTCCACATGATGCACATTTTAAAAAGGCACATGTACAAAAAAAAAAAAAAAAAAACCTGGACAGTGCTGGCTCATGCCTTTATCTTAATCCCAGCACTTGGGAGGCAGAGGCAGGTGGATTTCTGAGTTCGAGGCCAGCCTGGTCTACAGAGTGAGTTCCAGGACAGCCAGGGCTACACAGAGAAACCCTGTCTCGAAAAAACCAAAAAAGGTACATGTGTCTGTCTGTCTATCTGTCTCTCTCTCTGTCTCTGTCTCTCTCTCCCTCTCCCTTTCCCTCCCCCCCCCCACCTCTTTAATTCTTAACAAGTCAGGGAAAGCAGGGGGAGCCCGAGAGCGAGCTGTTTAAGGTAGGACTTAAGTTCCAAGAAGCTTCCTGAGGCTTCCTCTGTCTGTTCATCGGTTAGTCTTTGCTAAGCACCTTGGGAAGGAAACAGGATTTGAAAGTCACTGACGTGGCCAAAGCAAATACCATATGTTTGATGTGTCACTGTGTCTCAGAATATGGAGAGAGTCATAGTTGGAGTCCTGAGAAATTATGTGAACTGTGTTGCAAAGATAAAACAAAATACTCCAGCTAGATGTTTGAGCATTACACTGGAGGCTGAAACGTTTGGTCAGAACAGTTCCTCAATAGCCAGGCCTCTGTTAAACTGACTTTTCAGACAATCAAGGCCTACTTCCTTTTAAAAGACTTTTAAAAAGTGTGTTTGTGTACAGTGGGGGAGGGGAGGCTCCTGCGTGTGCCACAGCTTGTTTCCTGGGGAGACAGTTCTACTTCTTGTCTGTGCAATGAGTGACACAGAAAACCAGTAGGGCTAACAACTGAGCCAAGCATGTAGGCCACCAGCCTCGTTCACTCTCTCCAGCTCTCACCTTTTATTCCCACATAGTACAGGCTAGACTTGAACTCATAATCCTCTGCCTAAAGCCTTTGAGATTTTTTGTTTTGTTTTGTTTTGTTTTTTGAGACAAAGGAGTTTTGTTTTTGTCTTTTAAATCCTTTTTGAGTCCTCTTTCTCACCCCTCATCAGGAGGAAGCAGAGATCCAAAGAATACAATTTGAAGCTAGTGTCTGTCTGAGTTCATGGGGAATTTCTATTACCAATTAGTTATTCTGTAATGGCCTCAAGCACTTTGGAGGGACAGAAGAAAAATCATAAGGAACTTATTAACTGAACAGGGTCCTCGTGATGACTAAGAACGCATTGTTCAGTGTGAGTTTAGCATTTAATATCTTTTTTAAAAGTCACTAAACAAGTCCTTGTGAAGTAGACTTATATATGACTATTAGTGTAACTGCACACATAGCTAAAGTCGAGAATGTTATTAGAGACCAGAGGTTTGTAGGCCTTTGGGGAAAATTCCTTTTATTTTTTTCTTTCTTTCTTTTTTTTTTTTCCGGTAAATGGGGCATTTTTTGTTCATTGTTTTGTTTGGGAGTTTGCTTGAGATGGGGTTTTACTAATATAGCACTGAATGAAGCTGGCTACATGTAGACCAGGCTGCCCTTCAACTCACAAAGATTTGTCTGCCTTAGCTTCAAGGATGATAGGATATGTGCTGCCATGGCCAGCTTAAGAATGATTTTTGTTAGCATATATGGTGAAAATTTCTTACAAAGTCTGTCTCCAAGAGCAACAGATTAATATTGTTATGAACACAGCCAATCTCAAAGATGTGTATTGGCCTTCTTCCACTCTTAGAGGTCCTGGTCTGAAAACCACAGGACCTACACTAGGGCTGATTGAGAAGATCCAAAAGAAATGGATTCCCATGGACAGGAGAGCTGTACATCTGAATGCAATGAACTAGAGGCTGGGGCTGTTGTAGGACAGGGTCATGGCCAGGAGCACAGTGCTTCATGTGTGTAAAAAAGGGAGGCCAGAGAGGACTGGCAATAAACTCTTGCCTGCTTCCCTTCAGGAATGCAAAGTGAAGTTCAAACTAGCAGCAAGGTTAACCCTTGCCTCTTCTCTATTATATTTCCCATTTGTAAATAATTATCTGATGCCCTCTTCTGACCTTTGTGGATACCTGGTAGGCACATGGCACATCATGCAGACAAAACATTTATATGTGTTTGTGTGTGTATATATACATACACATACATATATGTATGTATACACACATATATACATATATATATGTATATATATATGCATATATATATATATATATGGTTCAAATGTGCATCATGTGGACTAGCGAGATAGCTCAGAAGTTTGGAGCTTTTGTTGTACTTTCTGTTTTATATATATACATACAATATATATATGAGCTTGCATGCTGGAGAGATAGCTCCACAATTTTGCAACAGGGTTTGTCTATGTAGTCATGGCTGGCCTGAAACTCACTCAGTAGACCAGTGGCTTTGCCATTCCAAATGCTGGAATTAAAGGTGTGCACCAGCTCCACAGTTAGGAGACCTTACTGCTCTTGCAGAAGATTTTGGTTTTGTTCCCTGCACCCACATGGTGGTTCATAACTGCCTGTAACTGCACCTCCAGTAGATCTGAACTCTACTGCTATTGCACACACATGGTGTACAAACACACTTGGATAACACATACACATAAAATTAAAAAGAAATCTAAAAACAAGTTATATACACATAAAATAATAAATATGTATTTTAAAAATTGTTTCCTGGGCTGGAGAGATTGCTCAGTGGTTAAGAGCTCTGACTGCTCTTCCAGAGGTCCTGAGTTCAATTCCCAGCAACCACATGGTGGCTCACAACCATCTGTAAAGGGATCCAATGCTGTCTTCTAGTGTGTGTACTGTGACAGTGTACTCACAAACATAAAATAAATAAATCTAAAAAAAAAAAATTGTTTCCTTGGGCACTGGTAGTGGTGCATACCCTTACTCCCAGCAGTCAGGAGGCAGAGGCAGGTGGGTCTCTGAGTTCAAGGCCAGCCTGGTCTACACAAAGAAACCCTGTCTTGAAAAACAAACAAACAAACAAAACAATAAAAATTGGTCCCTATTCTAGCCAGATGTATTTGCTTGCCTGTTTATCTAGAGGCAGGACTGCTTTGTATCTGTAGCTAGCCTAGAACTTACTATGTGGACCTGTGGCCTCTAACTTTCAGCCTTTAGCTATCAAGGCAATTCTCCTGCCTTTGCTTTCTAAGGGCTGGGATTATAGACCCATGCTGCAGTGGTTTGTATTAATCATGTAGTGACTGAAGGGAAAGGCTGGTGAAAAAAGGACTCTTGCCTTTAATCCCAGCACTTGGGAGACAGAGGCAGGCAGATTTCTGAGTTTGAGGCCAGCCTGGTCTACAGAGTGAGTTCCAGGACAGCCAGGGCTACACAGAGAAACCGTGTGACTCTTGTGCTGTCTGTCATCCTCCCTTCCATCCCTAGCTGAGTTTGTTTACTTATCAATGTGGCTGCCTTCCTCAGTCACTTTTCACCTTATGTTTGAGACAGGTTCTATCACTGTCTAACCAAGGTTTCTGTGATAAAGACCAAGATCAAACTTGGGAGAAGAGAGGGTTTATTTGGCTTGCAGGTCATCAGAGGAAGCCAAGGCAGGAACTCGGGGCAGGAACCTGGAAGCAGAAACTAGAGCAGACACCATGGAAAAGTGCTGCCTACTGGCTTGCTTCCTGTAACTTGCTAAGTCTGCTTTCTTATGCAACCCAGGACCACCTGCCCAGGGTGGCATCACCTACAGTGGGCTGGGCTCTACCATATCAATCATTAATCAAGAAAATTCCCTAAAGACTTACATTGTATCAACTGAGGTCCCTGTTCTCAGATACCACTGTCTTGTATCAAGTTGAAAACAAAACCAACCAGGACCCTCACAGAACCTAGGGTTCCCAGATTCAACTAGGCTGACTGGTCAGCAGCTCATCTGTCATCCAGGTTGCCATGTGTCACGTCATCTTATCTCTCCCATCCCCTATCCCACCTCCAGCTCCACTATGCTGTTTACAGTACTGGGATCTGAACCTAGGTCCTTGTGGATACATCTTAACCACTTTACCAATTTAGCCATCTCTCTACTCCCCTTTTCTGTGTGTTTTAAGACAAATTTTAACTTTGTATCTCAGGCTGGTCTTAAATTCACAGCCCTCCTGCTTCATCCCCAAGAATGCTGGAATGACAGGCATGTGTCTCTATCCCTGGCTCTTCCTTGCACCTTCTGCAATGTGGTGATATTGGATGATGCTGACAGAACTTGAGTGACTTTACTGAAGAGGAAAGAATCAAAGCCCAAGGGTTCTGTTGGAATGTGTTGTTGTAGACTGTGTGGTGATGAGGAGTGATGTCTCTTGGGGATAGTAATTGGGATGAAAAGCAGGAACTAAGACCAGGCATATCATGGAGGTAGATGAAACAGGATGTGGTAACTGAAACAGGAAGGTATCCAAAATGATTTAGAGAAACCTGATGCAGCCAATCAGTTCTGCAGATTTTATGCCAGGCACGGATCTTCTTCAATGTGTTTATCTCTTAATGAGCCTGAACACAAGAGTCAAAAGGCTTACTCATTGGCTAAATATATTGGCAAAGGACGATATTTGGCCCACAAATTTGAAAGGTGGAATAGGCTTTCAGATTGACCTGAAGTGGCCCCAGTTCCATTTTCTAGTAATTATCTGAACTCTTGTTTTTTTAAAGATTTATTTATGATTATATGTAAGAAAGTGTAAGTAGCTGTCTTCAGACACAACAGAAGAGAGTGTTACATCTCTTTATGGATGGTTGTGAACCACCATGTGGTTGCTGGGATTTGAACTCAGGAACTTAGAAAGAACAGCCAGTGCTCTTAACAGCTGAGCCATCTCTCCAGCCCCTTCTCTGAACTCTTGTCTGCTTTCTTCCCAATGTCGATGTTTTTTCTTAGGCTGGTTTTGAAGAACGCTAAAGCTAGGATGGCAAACCTGATGACCTGAGTTCAATCCCCAGAACCTATGGAGGAAGGATAGAATTGACTCCCAAGTTATCTGACCTTCACATGCTCATTGTGGCACACACACACACACACACACACACACACATACTCACACTCACAGACACAATTTTTTTTCCATCATGCACCCCAGCCCATCCCGAGAATGTTTGTTTTTTAAAAATGTTTTTGCTCTTCTGGCCTCTCCCTCTTGCTCATCGGTATGTTGGGAAAAGAGGCCATCTCTCCCCTAGATCTCACTTTCAGTGCTTAGATTGGGTCTCATTTAGATCAACTCTGAACTATTCTATGGGACCAAAAGAAATGTTTGCGCTTCTATAACTCAAATCACTAGCAAGGCATCTGGAGATAATAAAAAGAGCCCTCAGCAAGAGTACAACACAGAAAATAATCACAAAACCCAGTAGAGTGAGTCTAGAAAGAGGCAGGGATGTGATTCTCAAGTGAAAAGATACAGAGTCAGAGAGCATCTGCATTGACGTTAATTTGAAGACTTGGGGGAATTTGAGATTATTTACAGTGATGGTGTTTTGTGAGAGAAACAAGAGAAGACAGAGAAACTGAGGGCCAGGGTGCTGGAAGACAGCAAAGGAAGGTGAGACAGGGCCAAAGAGGGCAGATGTGCATCTACAGTAGGAGCAGCTACTGTTACCTCTAAAGCCTAGGCTCGAGTGTTTGAGAAGTCTGTTTATTTCTTTGTTTATTGTTTTTCAAGACAGAGTTTCTCTGTGTAGCTCTGTTGTCCTGGAACTGTAGACCAGGCTGGCCTCGAACTCACAGAGATCTGCCTACTCTGTCTCCCAAGTGCTGGAGTTTTCACCACCACCCAAATAAGTCTGTAATTCCAGTAATGGGATCCAGCACCTTCTTCTGGCCTTCAAAGGCATGTACAAAGTATAAAACACTGTTGTTCTCTCTCTATAGCCTGTCTCTGTACAAAGGTCCCAGTCCTCTTTCTCCCTCTCTTCCCCCTCTCTCCCTCTCCACAGCTCTCTTAAGCTACTTAGCTTCCCTTTCTTCTCTCTTCTCCTAAGAGTTGGGCATATCCTATTCTGTCAAATCTGAACCACTCCACATGCCTCAATCAATAAAGTGCATCAAGTACAAGCATGAAGACCTGAGTTCAGGTCCTCTGCACTCATGCAAAAAGCCAGTGGTGGCACAATTTGGAATCCTAGCACTAGGTTATAGAAAACAGGAAATATTAGGAAATGGGGAGTTCTGGAGCATGCTAGCCAGCTAGTCTTACCAAAATGGTGAGCTACAGGTTCAGCAAGAGACCTGCCTACATTACAGTGAAGAGCCATAGAGGAAGACACCTATTATCAGCTTCTGACCTCCACACACTCATAAACAGGAATGCCTACACTATCATACACTGCACTTAGACACATGGATGTATTTACACACACACACACACACACACACACACACACAAGAAAGAGAGAGAGTGCTCTGGCTCTGGTCAGAAAACTGACAATGGTTTTTAAAAATAGTTTATTTACTTTCAGCCAGGCAGTAGTTGTGCGTGCCTTTGATTCCAGCAGTCAGGAGGCATACGCAGGTAGATTTCTGAGTTCAGGGCCAGCCTTGTCTAAAAAACAAGCAACAAGACAGCCAGGGATGAACAGAAAAACCCTGTCTCAAAAAACAAAAACTAGTTCTTTTCACCTTCCATGCAATGGTGTTTTGCCTGCATGCATGTCTGCATGAGGGCGTTGGGTTCTGGAGTTACAGATAGTTGTGAGCTGCCATCTGGGTGCTAGGATTTGAACTCCGGGTCTCTGAAAGAACAGTCAGTGTCCTCAACTGCTGAGACATCTCTCCAGCCCCTTGGTTGTTTTATTTCATTTGTTTAGAGTTTTGTTGCTGTTGTTGTTTGGTTGTTTGGTTTGGTTTTTCTGTCTGTCCTCAATCTGTAGACCAGGCTAGCCTCCAACTCAGAGATCCACATTTCTCTGCTTCCCAAGTGCTGGGATTAAAGACCTATGGACACCACTGCCCAGCTAAACTGATATAATTTATGTTCCTCGTTTTCTTTATCTATAAAAGTTATGGTAGTGTTTACTTCATTTTTGAAACAAGGTCTTAGTCAGTAGGTCTAGCTAGCCTGGAACTCACTATATAGAAAAGGTAGAGCTTCAAACTTGCAACTGTTCTCCTACCTCTGCCTCTCCAAACCTGGGATTATTGGCATGTGCCATCACACTCGGCTCAATAGTAATGTGATTGGGAGCACTGCTGGAAGAATGAAAGACTCTTCTTCACACTGGTCAAGGCCAGGCACAGGAAAGCGCCCCTCTGCTGGTGGCTGACAACTCCTGAGTCCCACTGTCGCACCACGCTCTTCACTCTGTTTGCAAGTAACTGGCAGACAGAACATTCATAATTTAAAAAGGTTGTTGCTCAATGTGGTTTCCAGTCTTTGGGAGGAGAAATACTTCACAGAGCCAAGGACTGAGTGCTCTGTGTCTGTCATGTTATTCAGGCCTTAACCACAGTCTGTCTCTGGACTTCTATTTCTCAGGAGTTTATGATTTAATCATTGGAAATGACTGTCTGGTCCTAAGTTCCTTAATAGGGTCTGTCTTACGGTGAGAAAAGCAGGCCACCACTCTTATAGATTAGCAGTGTTTCCTTTAGGGGTAAGTTTGCTTTGCTTCTGGTCTGTACTTTCAAAATATTACCAACTATCTTTTTCTTCTTTTCCTTCTTTCCTTCATCTTTCTTTCATCTCTTTCTTTCTTTCTCTTTTTCTTTCCTTCTTTCTTTCTTTCTCTCTTCCTTTTTTCTCTTCTTTTTTACTTTTTTTGAAGCAAGGTTTCTCTCTATAGTCCTGGCTGACCTGGAACTCTCTTTGTAGACCAGGCTAGCCTTAACTCACAGAGATCTGCCTGCCCCTCCCTCCCCATGATGGAATTAAAGGCATGCACTACCATACCCCCACCCCCTTGTTCATTCTCATCTGCTGGATCCAAGTGATTTTATACTGTCTCAAACTTTTTTTAAAAAGATTTATTTTATTTATTTTATGTGTATGAGTACACTATAGCTGTACAGATGGCTGTGAGCTATCATGTGTGTGGCTGCTGGGAATTGAACTCAGGACCTTCTGCCAGTCCTGCTTGCTCTGACATAATTCACTGTAGCTGTCTTCAGATGCACCAGAAGAGGGCATTGGATCTCATTATGGGTGTTTGTGAGCCACCATGTGGTTGCTGGGATCGGAACTCAGGACCTTCAGAAGAGCAGTCAGTGCTCTTCCCCACTGAGCCATCTCGCCAGCCCCTGTCTCAAACTTTTTTTATTTATTTATTTATTTATTTATTTATTTTTATTTTATTTAATGTGTATGAGTACACAGTAGCTGTACAGATGGCTGTGAGCCATCATGTGTGTGGCTGCTAGGAATTGAACTCCGGCCCTGCTCGCTCCGGCCCCTCTTGCTCCAGTGTAATTCACTGTAGTTGTCTTCAGACGCACCAGAAGAGGACGTCAGATTTCATTACGGGTAGTTGTGAGCCAACATGTGGTTGCTGGGATCCGAACTCAGGACCTTCGGAAGAGCAGTCAGTGCTCTTACCCGTTGAGCATCTCGCCAGGCCTTGTTAATTTTCTTTTCTTTTTTTAAAGATTTATTTATTATATGTGGGTACACTGTAGCTGTCTTCCAACACTCCAGAAGAGGGCATCAGATCTCATTTTGGATGGTTGTGAGCCACCATGTGGTTGCTGGGATTTGAACTCAGGACCTTTGGAAGAGCAGTCAGTGCTCTTAACCACTGAGCCATCTCACCAGCCCTGTCTCAAACTTTTTGCCCTCATAGTTTATAACAAAATACTGAAAATTCTTCCACAAGAGATTTCTATTTCCGTTTTCTTTCCTTTTACTTCCTTTTTTATGTACGGGAACTTTGTCAATGTGTATGTCTGTGTGCTGCATAATTGTCTGGTACCTGAGGAAATCAGAAGTGGGCAGCATATTCCCTGGAACTGGAGTTAGAGATAGTGTGAGCTACCATGTGAGTGCTGGGAACCAATCAAAATCCTCTGGAAGAATACCCAGCATTGCCCAGCCATCTCTCAGGCCCTCTCCGATAGTATTTTAAGTTGAGGTTAAGTCTACATATACTAATAGTCATAGTTACATGGAGTTCTTCTATTGCAGTATTCCTTAGCCTTCCAATGCTATAATAAAATCTCTCAGGTAATCAATCACCTTAAAAAGAGGAATGGTTTATTTTGGTTTGTAGTTTTGGAAGCTACACTCTATAGTTAATTTGTCCCCATTGCTTTTGTGCCAGTGTGGAGGCAAAACATATCACAGGAATATACAGAATATATATTATATATATAGGAATATACAGGAATATATATCCAACTCAGCTGCAATCCCAGCAGTCCCTACTGAGGACACACCCACAATGGACCAAGACCTCCTACTAGGCTCAATTTCTTAAAGGTCCCATCAGCTCATTAAGCTAGAGACCAAGTTTAATAGCCCAGAAGCAAACTATACCAATGGCTAAAGAAGACTGGATTTGGGCTGGCGAGATGGCTCAGCGGGTAAGAGCACTGACTGCTCTTCTGAAGATCCTGAGCTCGGATCCCAGCAACTACATGGTGGCTCACAAACACCCATAATGAGATCGGAAGCCCTCTTCTGGTGCTGTCTGAAGACAGCTACAGTGAATTATGGGCTGGAGCAAGTGGGGGCTAGAGCAAGTCGGGGCTGGAGTGAGCAGGGCTGGCAGAAGTTCTGAGTCCAATTCCCAGCAGCCACACACATGATGGCTCATGGCCATCTGTACAGCTACAGTGTACTCATACACATAAAATAAATAAAATAAATCTTTAAAAAAAAAGAAAAAGACTGGATTTGCTCAAATGGTACTCCTTACACCTTTACAGCTTCTGCAGGAAAGTAAGGATTTCATCACTGCAAAGGCTCCTGAGTGACCATTCCAGGCCCCCAGACTACTCTGTTTAAAGCAGCGGGCCAGATGCAGTTTCTGTTTCAGAGCAGAAATCACGGTATCTTCTCAGAATGCTTTGGAGACAAACAGTCCAAAGAGTTTTGTAATTTGCTAGCTATGTAGATAAGTTCCTGCAAAATTACCATCTCAACAGCATAGCTGAAACCAGGCGTGAAACATCAGCGTGGCAGATATTAATGATCAATGATGAAAAGGTGCAGTTTAAGCTATGACCACAGCAATGCCCCTTACGCCATGAGAGCAGTGCAACACTGTTAGTCAAATGTTTCATGCCTTGGCCAGAGCTTGGTGCAAGAGCTTCAGGAATGGCTGGAGAGATGGCTCAGAGGTTAAGAGTACTCACAGACTGCTCTTCCAGAGGTCCTGAGTTCAATTCCCAGCAACCACCTGATGGCTCACAACCATCTGTAATGGAATCTGATGCCCTATTCTGGTGTGTCTGAAGACAGCTGCAGTATACTCATATATATAAAATAAATATTTTATATTTAGAAGAAGCTATGTGAATAATAATAAGCTTGTGCTTATTCTTGGCCTGCTGAAAATAAGTGTCACAATATAACCCACTGTCTTGGCTAAGTCCAGCCCTTTAAGATTTTTTTTTTTCAACTGGACAAGGGCACAATGTTAAGAGAGGACCAGGGTTCAATTTCCAACATCCACATGGTGTCTCACCACCACCTGTAAACCCATTTCCCCCTCTGCCAGAAGATTTAGAAGCAAATCCAAGCCTCTTTTTATTTTTTTCTTTAAATACAACACTGTATTGTTTGGGTAACTTTTTGTACATTGTGTGAAGGTTGTCTTTGTATATTTTTATTTGTTTGTTTTGGTTGATTTGGTTTTTTGAGACAGGGTTTCATTATCTAGTTTTGCCTGTCCTGGATCTTGCTCTGTAGACCAGGCTGGCCTCAAACTCAGAGATCTGCCTGCCTCTGCCTTCCTAGTGCTGGGAAAAATAACGTACCACCACCTCCTGGCTTAACATTATATATTTTTAGAAGGTAAGAATTACACAGAGTTGCAAATCGTAAAACTACAAATATTTCCTTAATATCATTGAGTTTTTAAATTTTAGCCTTTTAAAAAAGTTTTCATTTATTTTATGTGTATGAGTACACTGTAGCTGTCTTCAAACACACTGGAAGAAGGTGTCAGATCCCATTACAGATGGTTGTGAGCCACCATGTGGTTGCTGGGAATTGAACTCAGGATCTCTGGAAGACCAGTCAGTGCTCTTAACCACTGGGCCATCTCTCTAGCCTTCAATCAGAACTTTTTTTTTTTTTTTTTTTAATTAAGCATGTTTTTTTGAGCTGGGCAGTGGTGGCACATGCCTTTAATCTCAGCACTTGGGAAGCAGGGGCAGGCCGATTTCTGAGTTCGAGGCCAGCATGGTCTACATAGTGAGTTCTAGGACAGCCAGGGCTATACAGAGAAACCTTGTCTTGAAAAACCAACCAACCAACTAAACAAACAACAAACAAAAACCCCAAAAAACAAAAAACAAAGAATGATTTTTGGGGGGAGGGGGAGTGGTAGAGAGGGGTTTGTGGAGGTGAAACCAGGAAGGGAGAGAACATTTGAAATGTAAATAAATAAAATAATCAATTAAAAAAAAATGCTGGCAAAGTAAGTTAAAACAAAAAAACAAAAAAGAATGTTTTTGGCTGCTTCAGTCTCCTGTGACCCTTGCATAAATTCTAGAAATGCACCATGTTGGGGTTCTTCCAGCACTGTTAGAAACAAAATCTGGTTGCAAAGAAACTGATTAATGCTCTAGTGTGTTTTAAGGAAGCACAATTCTCTAGATCAGGCTGTGCGCTTCAAATGAAATAGTGCTGTCTCTGCGATTTGCCTTTGGCTGGGGCCTAGTGGCTCCGCCCAGTCTTTAGGGGCCTGATGGCTCTGCCTAGTCTTTAGAGAACTGTACAAAGGAACCAAGGGGCAAAGGGGCTGGTGCTTCAGTCCTGGAACATAAGGAGCCTTTGTGTAAATAAAGCTTTTATCTTGTGGTGGTAGGGTTTAAAACTTTTGCATAAAAAGTTTTACAAGGTGAGAGAGATTTTAAAAAATTGAATTCCTTGTAAACACAGGTTTATAGTATTTTACAGGAAAACAACCCCTCATACTTGATATTTTTTCCTCCACCATGAAGGTCCAATTCAGTTTAGGAATGTTTTCTCCAAGCTGCAGACTGAACAGAGTGACTGTTTAAGATTGCTCTCCGCCAACTGGAGTGTCTTCAACAAGTCCTTCAGCCCCAAAGTCTATATCACTTGTGATGGAATCTTTTAGAGATTTTTTTGACTTTTCACGAACTAGTGAATATTAAATAAAGTATTTAATATTTAGTATCAAAAATAATTTTAAACCTATTATCAAAATCTTTCTATAACCTGTATTATAAAATAGAATCTTCTATTTGCCAGCCCTTAACATCTACCTCTGAGTTTTCAAATTTTCAGGGATGTCTTTCTTTCTTTTTTTTTTTTAAAGATTTATTTACTTTATGAGTACACTGTAGTAACTGTAGCTATCTTTAGACATACACCAGAAGAGGGTATCAGATTCCATTACAGATGGTTGTGAGCCATCATGTGGTTGCTGGGATTTGAACTCAGGACCTTTAGAAGAGCAGTTGGTACTCTTACCCGCTGAGCCATCTCTCCAGCCCCGGGATGGGATGTCTATTTCTTAAGAAGATACATAGGTAATGAGACATAGTCCCAGCAGGTAGCCTGAAATGTACCATGTAAACCAGGTTGCCTTTGAGCCCAGAAATCTGCCTGTTTTTGCTAGGAATTTGTAACTATTTTATATACATTGGCTGTCACATACAACAAAACAGCATATGCATTGTTGACAAAAAAATAAAAAGTTTTTCCAGGAACACACATAAAGAGAAAAAAAAATTGTAGCTAGGGTTGATGGCATGTTCCAGTAATCTTAATACTTGGGAAGTTGAGGCAGGAAGGTTGTGAGTTTGAGGCTAACCTGGGCCATAGAGTGAGAACCTATTTTTAAACAACAAAGCAAAATTTTGTTTTGAAATTGTTACAGTAACAAGATGTCCAACTGTTGAGCCTCAGGCCACCTGTTAGTCTCACACCATTACCCTTTAGACATCTTAGTCTAGCGAGTATTGAGTGTGTTTGTGTTCTCTGCCAGCTAAAGAATTCATAGGCAGGAAACATCTCCAGTGAGACAGGTAGTGATAGGGAAATTCTTAAACGCAGCAAACTGGAGCAGACAGGTTCATCCAGGAAGACAGACCTTACTAAGGGACTGAGGAACACACATATATTTTGGGCACACAGAGAAAAGGTCCTCTGTAAAGCTGAGCTGGGGACTCTGGATGCCAAAGCTTAGGTTCCCCTGGGAGTGGGACTTTTAAAATCTATGACAGGAGACCATCCTCCCCTACTTTAGAGGTTGGTCAGTTTGAAAAGAGACAGGATGGCTGATTGTTCCACAACTGTTGTAAACATGTCAGATCTGGCCTAGATCTTGTTGAGCCAGTCCATCAGCAGGGACCTTACTGGCAGGAGAAAAAGCCCACAAGGTCGTTTTTTTGTTTGTTTTGTTTTTGTTTTTCGAGACAGGGTTTCTCTGTGTAGCCCTGGCTGTCCTGGAACTCACTCTGTAGACCAGGCTGGCCTCAAACTCAGAAATCCGCCTGCCTCTGCCTCCCAAGTGCTGGGATTAAAGCCATGTGCCACCACTGCCCAGCTTAGCCCAGAAGGTCTTTATTTTAAGCTTTCTGGCTTTTGTCTCAGGTCAGGTGTAGAAGTCGGTACTCTTGGAAGTTCACCCCTTTATTACATGGCTGTTGTGATCATAAAAAGATAAAGGAATATAAGAATATGTTCTATGGGGGTGTGGTGAGGTGTGAGGGTGTCTCTCGGGACCATGTTTAGGCATCCCTTCCCCCTGAGGGACCATGATGGTATAGTATAGAATAGAGTTTATTCAGGGCATGGGGAGGGGAGTTAAGAGAGGAGTAGAGACAGAGAAAGGCAGAGGGAAAGAGATGGTAGAAAAGTGGAGGCCGGCCATGACCATGTGGAGAGGGGGGGGGGAGGGAATGAGGTGAGAGGAGGAGCAAGAGGCAAGGGGCAAGGGAGAGACAAGAGTAAGAGAACAAGAGAGGGAGGGGGGCAAGCAGCCCCTTTTATAGTGGGCCAGGCCTACCTGGCTGTTGTCAGGTAACCGTGGAGGTGGAGTCCACACAGAACACCAACATTGGCCCCTATCGGGGAGTCTGTCTGATTTCTAGGCCTCCATAAGCAAAAATGACCTTATTTTTATCAGTAATAAATTCCCTACAATTTATTTTCTCTCTCTCTCTTTTTTTCTTTCATGGTGGGAGGAAATAAATCGAAGCCTCCTGCGCGCTAAGGAATCACACCATTGCTGAGCTACACCCACAGCTCTACACTTTGTGTTTCTATAAACATATCTCTCTAGACCCAATACGATTCTATAAAGAAAAAACAAAATATAGCAAGCAAAGCATCTCTCCAGAAGGAGAGGAGGAGAAAATGCCCTATGTCATGTTCATAGGTTCACACAAGTGTGTATAGAGGTCAAGGGCACCTTAAAGAAAGCAACTCACAGAATCAACTCAGCAGGGCTCATAGAGACAGGAACCTGTGTGAGTCTACATATGTGTTACGTATACGTAAGTATACATATGCATATATATAGCTTAGTGTTGTAGTACTCCTAACATTAGTGTGTGTTTGGGGAGGGCTGCCTCTGACTTTTTTGTCTGCTTTTGGGACCCTTTTTCCTCCTTTGGAGTAGCCTAGGAGAGGCCTTGATATGACTGTGCCTAGTTTTTTATTTGTTTGTTTTTTTAAAGATTTATTTATGTAATTACACTGTAGCTGTCTTCAGACTCTCCAGAAGAGGGCGTCAGATCTCATTACAGATGGTTGTGAGCCACCATGTGGTTGCTGGGATTTGAACTCAGGACCTTCAGAAGAGCAGTACTGACAGTGCTCTTAACCACTGAGCCATCTCGCCAGCTCCTGGCTGTGCCTAGTGTTATTGGAACTTCTTATGGCTTGTTCAGTTGAGATCCCTGGGAGGCTGCCTTTTTCTGAAGGGACCAAGGAGGAGTGGAGCTGGGGAAGAAGTGTGTATGGGGATAGGGGTGGTACTGGGAGGAGAAGAGGGAGGGGAAGCTGTAGTTTGGATATAATGTACCAGAGAAGAATAAATTTAAAACAAACAAATTTAAAATGCATACATAAGATTTTTGATATGTCCTACCACCAGCACTCTCGAAAATGCTTTGCTTACTACAGGAGGCCCTCAATATAATTGATTTTTTTTTTTAAAGGGTAGGTTCTCCTACAACTCAGGCTGTCTTTGAACTCATATAGCTGAGGATAGCCTCACATTTTTTTGTGTGTTTTTTTCTTTTGTTGTTTGTTTTGGGGGAGGGGAAGGGGGTTGAGACAGGGTTTCTCTGTATAGCTCTGGCTGTCCTGGAACTCACTCTGTAGACCAGGCTGGCCTCAAACTTAGAAATCCACCTGCTTCTGCCTCTCAAGTGCTGGGATTAAAGGCATGAGCCACCACTGCCCGACTATAGCCTCACATTCTTAATCTTTGTGTGTTGCCTTCCAAGTGCCTGAAGTACAGTATGTACCACCATACCTGAGTTAACATAAATGATTTTGGAGGGAGGGCCTTACCATGTAGCCCTGGCTGATCTGGAACTCGATTTGTAGATTAAGCTGGCCTTGAACTCACAGAGATCTCCTTGCCTCTGCTTCTGGAGTGCTAGCATTAAAGGTATGTGCCACAAGGCACACTTTCTCCTAGTTCTTTAAATGAGCATGCCAGTGCTTCCTTCAAGAGTTTGTTAACACGTAGCCTGCCATCCTCCAACCAAAGCAGCAGCAGACTGGTCCGGTGGACTTATTTCTCCACAATTTGAAATTGGAACAAAGAAACTACAAAAGTCCTTACTGCGTGTGTGGGTAGGATGTGTCTCTCTGGGGGTGTTTGGCATTTTAAAATGGTTTACTATATGGAGAAGATCAAAAGATTAGCATAAGGGGCTGGAGAGATGACTAAGCAGTTAAAAACACTTACTACTCTTACAGAGAACCCAGGTTTGGTTGCTGGTACCCACATGGTAGCTTAGTCCCAGAGAATCCAATGTCTCTCTGACATCTTTGGGCTCCTGTATACATGGTATACACACATACTTTCAGGCACACACATACATTAAATATAATTTTTTTTACAGATTTATTTGTACCAATGCTCTGTCTGCATACATATGTGAAAGTTAGTAGAAGGCATCGGATCCCATTACAGATGGTTGTGAGCCACCATGTGGTTGTTGGAAATTGAACTCAGGACCTCTGGAAGAGCAGTCAGTGCTCTTAACTACTGTGCTATCTATCTATCTATCTATCTATCTATCTACTTAAATATAATTTTAAAAAAAAGATTTTCATAAAAGTTTTACAAGACCAGGGAGATTAAATGCGGGAAAGATTTATGGAACATTGACCTTTGGTGGGTTATATTTAAAAGAAAGAAGAAAAACATTTCTCACAACTGACTGAGCCTGGTTTTTTACATGGTGTCTGAGTGCAACAAGCACACTTACTTCCTGTGCCATCTTATCAGCAAATATAGCTGAACTTTATATGTATATAATTATATGTTGAGCTGTGGTGGCACACACCTTCAATCCCAGCACTTGGGAGGCAGAGCCAGGTGGACCTCTGTGAGTTTGAGGCCAGCCTGCTCTACATAGTGAGTTCTAAAACAGCCAGGGCTGTGTAGAGAAACTGTCTCAAAAAAAAAAAAAAAAAACCAGACTTACAAAACAATAATTATATGTAATACTTATGTTGTATATATATATAATATGAATGGATGAAATCATGTATGTAGCTCCTACATTGAAGCCTGTGCTGCCAATGACTCATGGCCTTATCCAGAGATACCTTTAATCATTTACTTCCAATTAATTTTCATACTTTAGAGGCATAGCCTTCTCAGAATAAAGAGTTCTGATCAGAGGTTAATGCTAAATGAAAGCTCTTCTCTTGTTTTAGTTCTACTAATTAGATTATAGTGTGCGTGTATGTATCTATTTCTGTGTGTGTTTGTTTGTATATTTGTGTCTGTGTGTGTGTATGTATCTCTTTGTGTGCTCCACACTCCCGTGTATGTGTACCTGTGTGTGTGTGTGTGTGTGTGTGTGTGTGTGTGTGCTGAGCTTAAAACCCAGAACCTCTTACAAGTTACACAAATGCTCTATAAAATGGTGTCCCTCGTCAGGCCTACCATAGGGCTAGGATGTGGGAAGTTTGACTACAAGCACCCCACACGGCCAGGGTGAGCATCGGGTTGTGTTCCGGGGGTAGGGAAGGGCAGTCTGAGGTCTCCAGAACTGCTGGAGTCCAGCTTAGACTCTCTGGCAACACAGATGCCGCTGGGTGCCTCGGAAGAGCTGAGAACGGAGAAGGGGCCGAGGGGCTGGCTCTAGTCCAGGGCCAAAGGGAAAAGAGGAGGAGGAGAGCATTCTAGCTGGTTCTTTTGGGGTCAAGAGTGTCCTTGGGCTGGGCAGTGGTGGCGCATGCCTTTAATCCCAGCACTTGGGAGGCAGAGGCAGGTGGATTTCTGAGTTCGAGGTCAGCCTGGTCTATAGAGTGAGTTCCAGAACAGCCAGGGCTGTACAGAGAAACCCTGTCTCGAAAAAAACCAAAAAAAAAAAAAAAGAAAGAAAGAAAGAAAGAGTGTCCTTGGCTTGTTTGGTCTGATTGCTTGGCTCAGTGGCCATGGCTGAAAACGGAGAGAGGAGATTAGACAAAGCACTTTAGAGGAAGATCTGCTGCATTGCTCATTGTCCCAATGAGAAGAGGCAGTCCATGGTTTTAAGGCATTTATTTATTGTAAAGAGGGAGAGAGCAGAGAAGTAGAGGCTGGCCATGGCCATGTGTGTATGTGGGGCGGGGGGAGGGGATGTGGAGAGAGGGGTAGCAAGAGGGCAAGAGAGAAGTGGGAAGCAGGATTAAGAGGAGGAGAGGGGGGCAAACAGCCCCTCTTATAGTGGGCGAGGCCTACCTGGCTCTTGCCAGGTAACTGTGGGGGTGGAGTCCAGACAGAATACCAGGAGCTTGGGGCATTGCCCTACTTGACTGGTGGCCACAGAATTATGGAGCTGGGGCCTTTTGTAGGAACCTAGTGTCTGGGAGCGTGGCAAACTTCCTTCCATCCCTTGCAGAGTTATTTGCTGGGTCTCCAGGGTTTAAACCTATCACAACCAGAAAACAGACTTCCTTTCATGGTCCCCACACTGTACCACTGATCCACATCCTCAGTCCCAACTGGAGTCCCTATCAGGGACTTTGTACCATCTGTCTGCCTGCCTTTATTTACCTTTGGTATGTGATAAGAACGACAAACAGGTGGTCTATGAAAGGGCCCAATAAAATTCCCAGGGATTCCCCAACTCTACTTCCTTCTTTTAATTTAGGAGTCTCTGCTAGTTTCTCCTTTTATTTTACGGCTGAAGCAAGTGTCTGTGGATTAAGTCAGATGAAGACAACAATAAGTGACACTGAAGATTATCTTGTAATGCTTGGGAACCCTTCAAGATTTACATCCAAGAGCTAGAGAATGGTTACTGCATATACTGCTCCTGCAGAGGACCTGAGTTTGGTTCCCAACATCCACATGGGGAGGCTGGGCTCGTGATTTTTTTGTAGCTCCAATGACACAGGATCTAGTGCCCTCCTCTGGACACAGGATCCAGTGCCCTCCTCTGGCCTCTGTGGGCACCTGTACTCACATGTACACATACCCTCACAAAGACAAACACACATTATTAAAAATAAATCTTAAAAATTTTAGTGCCGATCTGGACATGTGATACTCTGTTGTCGTCCTTCTATTTGGAATGGTGGCTCAAGGAGTTCGATATTATTCTCAGCTACACAGCAAGTTTCAGAGGCCTTCTGGAGATCAGGCTAGCTTCAAAATCACAAAAGATCTACCTCTTTTCCTGAGTGCTGGCAGTAAAGTCATGGGTTACCACAACCAGCTAACACTATTAATCTTTTTCTTTGGGGAGTGGTGTTTTTTCCAGACAGGCTCTCCTTATATAGCTCTAGCTGCCTGGAACTTACGAGTAGACTAGGCTGGCCTTAAACTCACAGAGACACGCTTGCTTCTGATCTCTGAGTGCTGCAGTTGAAAGTGTGCACTACTACAACCAGCTTTAAGACTGTTAACTTTATAAAAAAGGAAAGGCTGAGATGGAAATTTTCCCTTTTTTTGGCGACTCAGTTGTGTCATACGATGTTTTTCTAAAAACTGTCTTATGAGAGGATGTTTTTGCTGAAGCAGACACGTGGGAGGATGTTTTGCTAAGAACAGACACATGACGTTTTTCTAAAGACAGTCTACAAAAGGGGCATGTGATATTTTGCTAGAGTGGATACTCAAGAGAACATGTGATATTTGGAAAAGATATAGCCCAATGGACAGTGGATGAAGTTAGATGATATTAGTACACCTTGCCATACTTTACTGGCCATTGTTGGTCTTTGCTGATGATGCTGGGTGGTATTGGTACGCCTTACTGTTCTTTGTTGCTCATCATTTATTGTGACTTCATAGAGAGAAACACACCAAAACCCCCCTGATGGTGTTCTGGTGGTTTCTTGCCACTTCCTCAGATTCAGGCATATAGTTTCTTCTGGATCGACCTGCGGTTGTGAATTTGTGAATGGTGTTTGCAAGTGGATCAGGTTGTCGCCACTGATTCATATAACTGAGCTGCTGATATCCTGGCAACACAGATTAGATTTGCTCCAAAGAACTATTTCTAAACAAAGGTTCTATTAACCTTTCCTTTCCACTACCTCTGATGGATGGTGGGCTAGAAGGGAGGTTAAAGCATTTAAGAACCCTTATTAAAAGTAGGTTTTGAGAGGCAGGTGGATTTCTGAGTTCGAGGCCAGCCTAGTCTACAGAATGAGTACCAGGACAGCCAGGATAACAGAGAAACCCTGTCTTGAAAAACCAAAAAAAAAAAAAAAAGTAGGTTTTGGGGCTGGAGAGAGATGGCTCAGCGGTTAAGAGCACCGACTGCTCTTCCAGAGGTCCTGAGTTCAATTCCCAGCAACCACATGGTGTCTCACAGCCATCTGTAATGGGGTTCAATGCCCTCTTCTGGTGTGTCTGAAGGCAGCTACAGTGTACTTGTATAAATAAAAATAAATAAATCTTTTTAAAAAAAAGTAGGTTTTGAAAAACCTAAGCCTACTAAAGGCAGCAGAAGGGTGTGCATATTAAGGTTCTGTGAGGACATAGCAACACGAGGTCATCTGGAAACCAGGACCTGACCTCATTGGAAGCCAACTCGTCTGGCATTTTGATTTTGGATTTCATTATTTTGTCCTCTCCACCCCCACCCCCCAGAGCTGAGGACTGAATGCAGAGCCTTGAGCTTGGTAGGCAAGCACTCTACCACTGAGCTAAATCTCCAACCCCTTAATTTTGGATTTCTAGACACCAAAGTAAAGTTAGTTATCTCACTGTGGTAGCCAGGTTAGTGCACAACTTTTTTTTTTTTTTTTTTTTTTTTTGAGACAAGGGTTCCAGCTGGCCTTAAACTCACATACATCTTCCTGTCTCTGCCTCCTGAGTGCTGGGCTTGAAGGGACATGACACCATGACACACTGCAAACACAATTTTTAGGAATGAAAAAAAAATCAGGGTATGTTCATTTATGCCTTTAATCCTAGCAGGAAGGAGGCACAGGCAGAGACAGACAGACAGGTAGGTAGGTATCTGAGTTTCAGGACAGTTGGTCTTCATACCAATTTCCAGGCCAGCCAGTCCTCCATAGTGAGATCTTGTCTCAACAAGCAGACAAACAAGTTGGTGTAGTTGGACATGCTTGCAGTTCTCACGAGGTTGAGGTGGGAGGTTTGCCTGAGCCTAGAATGTGACACAAGCCATGGAATGTAAGCTAGACATATTGTTAATGTGTTGCTGAGAATATTAGCTCAACAGTAGACTATTTGCTGGCATGCACAAAAGATTGATTCCCAGCATTGTAGAAATAATAAAAATACTAATGCATGGCTTTTGTATTATATTAGTAATATGTGCATATGGAAGGATTTTGAACTATACATAGGTAAAAAATAATAAGGGCGTCTCTTGTTTTTGTCCTACTACACCACTTTCCAGGGGTGACTAATGTAATGCCACTTTTTGCTTTAGAAAAAGTATGTTGGATTTTTTTCCGAAATAGGATTTCTCTGTGTAGCCCTGGCTGTCCTGGCACTCACTCTGTAGACCATGCTGGCCTCGAACTCAGAAATCTGCCTGCCTCTGCCTCCCGAGTGCTGGGAGTAAAGGCCTGTTCCACCACTGCCTGGTGGTTTTTTTTTGTTTTTGTTTTTGTTTTTTTTTTTTTTTTTTTTTTTTTTTTTTTTTTTTTTTTTGAGACCGGGTTTCTCTGTGTAGCTGTCTTAGAACTTAGTATGTAGACAAGGCTGGCCTTGAACTCAAGAGATTCACCTGCCTCTGCCTCCTGAGTGCTGAGACTAAAAGTGTGTGCCACTTCACCTGGCTCTTTAATGTGGTTTAGTAAGAATATTTCTGCAGGGCTGGAGAAATGGCTCAGTCGTTAAGAGCTTCAACTGTTCTTCCAGAGGTCCTGAGTTCAATTCCCAGCAACCAGATGGTGGCTCACAACCATCTGTAATGGGATCTGATGCCCTCTTCTGGAGTGTCTGAAGAGAGCAATGTTGTAATTCTATATATAAAATAAATAAATCTAGAAAAAAGAGGATTTGTTAAAAATTTGTTTTTAAAAAGAAAAAGAGTATTTATGCAAAATAAAAAAGAAAAGAATATTTATGTGAGGAAAGAGGTTTACAATCATGCTGTGGTATGCATGTAAAGCCAGAAGGCAACTTTTTTTTAATCTTTTTTTTTAAGATTTATTTATTATTTGTATGTACACTGCAGCTGTTTTTCAGACACACCAGAAGAGGGCATGAGATCCCATTACAGATGGTTGTGAGCTACCATGTGGTTGCTGGGAATTGAACTCAGGACCTTCAGAAGAGAAGTCGGTGCTCTTAACCACTGAGCCATCTCTCCAGCCCCAGAAGGCAACTCTTGAGAATCAGTTTTCACCTTCCTCACGTTACAGGCTTAGTTAGTTGCAAGGTTTTGTTTTTTTGTTTTTGTTATTGTTTTTTGTTTGTTTTGTTTTGTTTTTTGAGACAGGGTTTCTCTGTGTAGCCCTGGCTGTCCTGGAACTCACTCTGTAGACCAGGCTGGCCTCGAACTCAGAAATCCACCTGCCTCTGCCTCCCAAGTGCTGGGGTTAAAGGCATGCACCTCCACTGCTCGGCTAATTGCAAGTTTTTACCAGCTGAGCCATGTCACCTGCAAATTCTCACAATATAGCCCAGGTTGGCCTTCAACTCAAGATCTTTCTTCCTACCCCACTTCCAGTGTAAGAAAGGTTAGATTGCATGGTTAGACTACCACATCAGTTCATATGAATATATTTATGGAATTTGAAATATTGTTAAATTGATTTTCAAAACATATGCCCCAATTTACATGTCTCCCAGCAGCAGTTAAGAGAATGAATACCAAATCTTCCTTGTGATAATATTTCTCTTGGGGCTGGGCAGATGAGTGCTTGGTGCTTTTACAGAGAATCCAGGTTCGGTGCCTAGCACCCACAGGAGCTCACACCACCCTCTAATCCAAGCTCCAGGTGACCCAGTACTACCTTCTGTCCCCCACTGACTTTGCACTAATGTGTACAAATGCACACACAGGTACCTGTATTTAAAATACATACCATTTTAAAAGTCTTTGAAATAAAAATATTTCTTTAATGTAGTAAAGAAGTTGTTTTAAGGGGCTGACAAGATGGCTCAGTAGTTAAGAACACATGCTGTTCTTGCAGCCATCTTGAGTTCAGACCCCAGCACCCACGCTGGGTAGCTTACAACTGTAAGTCTAGCTCCACAGGGACCCACGTTTCCAGAAAAGAACTGACATGTTCCAGTGCTTGTGCCAACAACTCTCTGCCTTGGTGGCCTAGCCGGCAATGGCCGACCTCTTATCTTGTGGAGACTCTGGCC
Source organism: Mastomys coucha (assembly GCF_008632895.1). NCBI lineage: Eukaryota > Metazoa > Chordata > Mammalia > Rodentia > Muridae > Mastomys > Mastomys coucha. The sequence goes on along the minus strand of NW_022196905.1, from coordinate 58,629,614 downwards.
TGGAGCTCCCGGCTTGCTAAGTTCCTACTGGTGAGTCGCTACCATGCCAACCCTGTGCTTCAAATCCCCCACAGCCTTCGTGATGCACCTCAAGCAAACCCACGCTTGGCTGCCATACTTTTCTCTCTTGAACCCAGAAGAGCCACTGCGTGAAGGAACATGCAACTCAAACTTAGTTCAGAAACTTACTTAGTGCTAACTCAGAGAAGACCCTCCTGCTTCTGCCTCAGGAGTGGTAGGAGGAGAGGCATGTGCTGCTATACCTGCTGGCCTATGGATCATTTTTATTTATTGAAGTTTAGAAAAATGGACTTTAAAGATCCAGGCAGAACCTACTCAGATTTCCCATGTCTGTGGAGTAAGGTTTTTATGAGACTGTGATAAGATGTTTGGCAAGGATGAGATTATCTGCATGCATGATTAGCTGTAGGACCAGTCAAAGCACTACATACACATGGCTGGCAATTTGGGCTTGTGTGCATGTATGTAAGACTTTTCATTTTTTTTTTAATCTTCTTCCTTTTCCTTGTCCTCCTCTTCTTCCTCTTCCTCCTCTTCTTTTTTGGTTTTTCTAACTTGTTCTATAGACCAGGCTGGCCTCCAACTCAGAGATCTCCCTGCTTCTACCTCCCAAGTGCTGTAATTAAAGGTGTGTGCCACCACTACCTTGTTTCTTCTTCTTCTTCTTCTTCTTCTTCTTCTTCTTCTTCTTCTTCTTCTTCTTCT